>NC_056742.1:545226468-545363968 GCF_019279795.1 Protopterus annectens | reverse complement strand
AGGCTCGTAGTACTGAAACTTTGACCAAACATAGTAGACCCATATATATGTTTGGAGGTGAGGGAGGATTGCACTGCTTTCCTGTATTTTGATTTTTTTCATCATTGTACTGCTCATACTACCAGCGGTGGTGGTGCTGCGGTAGCGTTGTCGCCTCACAGTAAGACGCTGTCCAGTTCGATTCTCAGCTAGAGCGTCTTCTGCGTGGGGACATGCGTGAATGGGCGTACCTTCGTTGAAGTTTGTGCATCAGGTCTGGCAAGCCGGTACGTAAAAATCAACTGCCAATCATTAGCGGACCGGAGTTCCGCTGTGGCGACCCCTAACTGGGAAAAAGCCAAAAGACACAAACAAATTGTACTGCTCGTACTAACAAGTCTTGGAATTATAATATGGACTCGACCAACTCTTGTAACAAGAAAGTTCCTAGATTTGCACAAGAGTATCCATAATGATTTTGTGTGTGTGTATGTGATATTTATTAAAATTGCAAACAGATAGGCATAATTTTACAATAACTGCATCCTACCTAAACTGTTTTGAAAAAAGGATAGTTATGTCAACTGCCTACCTTTTGGAATGAAGTACTCTTATTAGTTTAATCGGCAAATTTAATTTTTGATTGATTCTATTTCTCTTCCCTTTTACAATTAGCCAGGTGGCATCCCTGTTTACAAACAGAATTAGTCGAAAATGGAATGCCAATATGCTTTGTAGAGATGGGGTGTGTGAACTTGTTAATTACACTGTTGGTTTTAGAGGAGGGGTATTATAGTAAAAGAACACCAATAAATAGAAAAGTTACATAAAAATAAAATATATCTTGCATTGAATCCCAGCTATGAAAGTGACTACCTGTTAGGTGCAGCTTAAGATACTTGTCTAACTTAGTGTTAATTCCTCTCTAGAAAATACTTACATTAAGCCTTGAATACATTCAAAAAGTTTATTCATGGCACTGTCTGGCTTAACAAATGAGATACACTCATGGCATTGTCTGGCATTACAAATGAGATACACTGGCAATTGTCTTAGTAAATCAAAGCCTTTACTGAAACTATTTATTGGTGATAAAGACGCAAACATTTTTAGATCACTGAGTATTGCAGTATATCATGGAAATGTAATTTCCAGCAGTTTTACAACATTTGCAACTATGACAGAAGTTATTTCTAGTGTTGCCATTTTCAGCTGCTGGAAAAGGAGTGGTGTAACATATTGTGGCACTGTGTTACTGAATGACAGCACTGTCATTGTCACCACACCAGTGGATCAGAGTACTTGCAAGACTAAATCACTGGCATTCAGGGTTTCCAGACCTGTGCAATTTTTTCCTCATATGTAGATAGCATTACAAAGATGTTTTGTTTTTTTTTATTTCTGGGATGTATGTGAGTGCAAGTACAGGTGTATGTGCAGGAGTGTCTGTGCATGTTTGTTTGTGATCGACAGATTTGCCTGTTTTTACAATCTTACCAGATTCAGGGCATTAGTAACAGACAGACTGTAAAATGCACTTATTGTGGACTCCAGTCATTTTTATTCTTGCAGCTGTAGTAAAACCCTAAATTCCAAAACTGGATATTGCCCTCCTGGACATTCAGACCTTATGCTGTATTCCTTGTATTATCTGCATCCTCTATGTGACATTATCACTCACTTTTTTAGACATCTATCCACTCAATGCCTCCAAAGGCAGTGTGATATACCCAGCTGCAACTTCCCAATCAGCAGTGATAAATAAGTAAATTGACAGAAAAGATAACTAGATAGAGAGACTAATCAATAGACAGACTACAGAAAGACAGATAGATAACTAGCTGGCTAGACAAATACATAAATAGTCAGCAAAGTGTTGTCCTTCAGTAGCACAGAGCTCATGTGCCTTGATGTAGTGGCAGTACTGAAATATAAAATCAGACAACAGCATGAGACTACAGCCCATATCCTTGTGTTGTTCTTGACATCAGTGGTGAACATGCAACCTGCTGAGCCATTAACAATGACATCTTTGTAGGACATGTGCAGACTGTTTCAGATGATTAGTGTTTTCATCAATGCCACTTCACTTGCCTAGGCTTTAATTGCAAATGAGTTTTGGATTTTTTAAGTGGCAGAAAATAATTTCTTTTAAATCTAAGTAACAAAGCCAAAAAGAATTGTACATATGTGCATTCCCCGTCCCTCAGAGATAAACTCCTTGCACATTCTGTGCACTTTGGTTCCTCAGTTTGAACAGTCCTTTTTTGGGAGAAAGATCTGTTGCAGTATGACATTCATGAACTTGTCAGATAAACAGAATGTTTCTACTACTTCGGCCACGGGCAGTAGAGATGGTATTACTAGAAAAATAGACCTTGTATGTTGAACTGGATTGAACTTGAATATTGTTTTTTGCATCTTCCATTCTCTAAGTACTTCTATTGACATTCATGGATATTTGGGAAACTGATTACAAGTCTTAGGAGTTCAGGTTAAACAAGAGGTGAGGTCCTTATTCTGCCAGTCCTTCAATTAGCATGCATGGTGTCCCAAATAAGCCCTTGCTAATGCAAATAGAATATTTAGTTTTATTCTTATAGTATTTGAAAATTAGTTTGGTCATTGGTTCCCTAATCAGTATAAATAACTACCTCAGATCTCCTATGAAAACAGGTCACAGACTTATTGGGACTAAGGTGCCCAACAAAAAGTAAGCAAGTAATTAAATAAGTAAATAAATAAATAAACAGCACCCTAATATTTAAATGATGGCTGGGGGATATAAAATCATGTTATATACACTGAAAGAACCTCATATGAGGTCAAATTGAGACCTGCTGACAATCTGTGTACACCATTCTTCTAGAAGAGTACTGTGGGCCTCAGCTTTAGGAGTGCAGAGTCTGATCCTTGGTGCCTTACATTCAGAAAGTACATTACTTTGTAAGCATCAAAGGTCATGCTCATATGACACCAAAAGCAGGGTCAGTGTTAGCATTTTGGGGACCCACAGCAAATGTTAACTTCGGGGACCTCCTAGGCACTTCTGTCAGAGAATCACCCTGTCACTGCCACCCATCTACTGCTGCAAATGTTTAGGAGTAGTATGTACAGAATGATCTGTAGCTATAATGCTCTTACAGTACAACAGGTCTATATACCACACAATGTTCACCCATCTCACAGAGAGACATTCACAGTTACTGGTATTTTAGTTAACAACAATGATACATTATAACAACTATATGCATATGTGTGGACTTGAGTAAAATGCTGTCTATATGCTCTAAAGTGTATTTTATTTTTTTCTTTTTATATAATTTTTTCATCCAGTGATGGCTTGAACAAAAATTGTGATTAAGGAAAGAAATTCATTGTTGCTGTTTAACTTAATTTTTCTTGCATCCTTTCATCACACCTTTCCTGACCAAGCCAGCATAGTAATAACCACTTAGGAAACAACTCAAATAAGCCAGGGGCCCAAGAAGCCATAGGGTTATAGGTGTTCTTGGATGCATTTTAGAGCATTTTTCCAACCTTTTAATCCAATGGTATCCTAAAAACATGAGTAAGAAAAGCATTTCAGTCTTTTTTTTATTTCAAGGAAGGCATAAGTTGTGCACAAGGCTTAATATTCAAAGATGACAAAAGAGCAGCTCACAACAAACTAACCAGCTATTTGTTGTCTGGATACATAGGTCCAATATGGGAATACATCCTGCCTCCCTACCCCCCCCCAAAAAAAAAAAAAAAAAAAACAGTCCCTGCCTATGCATCCCTCTGGTGTTAGACTGGGATGAAAGCAGAGGTTCAAACTGCCAGAGTTATGTGTTTCGAGTGAGTGCTGACATACATATACATAGCATGCCTCCTGACTCTTCAACCCTACCCATCAAAGACAGCTACCTGTATATGTGCCTGATGTGAAATTGAAAAAAAATAATGATTACAGTAATGTATACTACTTTGTTGCTCCTAGACAGTACACTGCCCGTACACAAGCTACAGTAACCTTCTTTGTACACCTCTGAGGTCGGTGAGAAAAGTAAAAGAATGACCACATTGTCCTCAGCCCAAACAAAAACTGCAACAACCTCATATGCAATCCTCTATGGTTTGACTGTAATGAAGAATAATGTATGAGTTTTGGCATCATTAGGTGTATGCAGAGATAAAAATTAGTAATACTTTTTACAAATACACACAAAAGCCATAGCAATACTAGTTTTGCACTTATTTCAGCAAATAGCAATACATTGTGCAACACTGGTACTGTCACACCAGACCAGTGAGCGTTGTTTAGCAATTTTCAAACATTAGCAGGGTTGTCACTTTTATTTACCTCATTGAGGAGTAATGCATACCTGTCACTGTCTCTGATTTCACAGACCTTCCCTGATTTGGATCATAAACCTTCTCTGATTTTGCTCATAATTTTGACCTGTTCTTCGTGCAAAATTTGATTTGCTAATAAATCATTCAGGGATACAAACAGTCAATAATTCCAGGTATCAGACATTTATACTTCTTATTGTCCAAAAAAATCCATGTTGATGTAAAAGGGGTTATTCTATTAACTTTTTTAAGTGAATTAGAATAATATTTACAACATGTTCCTGATTTTGAGCCTTTGTTCTGCTATTATGTTTGGTATTATGCTGAATTCTTCTGCAAAATAGTTGCGAGTTGTAGTATCTGATGTTCTACCAATGTTTATAAAACTCCCTGAAAGAAAAAAACATCGCCGATGATCAGAAGCATCAGCTCTTCTTAAAATACATGGTTTGCACTCAGATTAGTCTCTCCAACTTGCTGATCTCTCTATTGCTTACCTTGCTTATGTTCATTATCAGCTTTATCCTAACATGGTCATTCCAGAACCCTGTTCAGGTTAAAGAACATAATCAGGAAATTAATACATTTTTCCTACCCATCAGCTGCTTTTGTGGGGGCCCCCACACAGTCAAGGATGATTAAGAGGCCCCCTTACAGCCACAGGTATTGCAAGTATCTAAAGCTGGCTATGTTGTTGGTTTTAGTGGAGAGGATGTCCACTGAACAGGGTTTAACTAAGCCAGAGGCACTATGTCAGTGGTAAAATATTTAATGAGACTATGAAGCCCGTTACTTGATAAAACACTGTTACTATAACCAGAGACTCCTTTGAATTTTAAAGGAGATATAAATAATTTAGAGTTATTACCCACCTGGTTTATTAATGATACATGATTGCTGTACTAGCTTTTGTTAGTTTGACAGACATGTTACAAGATATCAGGATAAATAACTTGCTGTGGTTGGGGCCCCCCCAGGAATAGGGGGCCCGCAGTGACTGTAGGGTTTGCTGGTGCCTAAAGCCGGCTATGATCAAAAGGATAATGTCATGTGCAAATAATCAAATTCCATTCTTCAATTTTCAGTCTGGCAGCTTCCTTACATCAGTTACATGTTGATGTCCTTTCAGTGTAAATCATGAACAGCAGTGGTGACAAGGTACACATGTCAACTAGCCCAACGTCCACCTTAAATGACTTTGGTTTAATGTCAGTAATGAAGATGCAGCTGTCATCACATTCATGTATAGACTAAGTAACAGAAATCATCTGTCACACTACCTCATAATCCTTCAAAAGTGATCACAACACATGCCAGACAAATGGTCAAAAGCCTTCTTGATGTCACAAATTCAAATGTTGCCTGGAGAAGCCAACTCCTATATCCCTATGTAAATGTGTAAGGTTGAATTGTTGACCTGTTATTCCCTGGTTTGAGCAGATGCCACATTTTTCCTCATGAATCTGAATTTTAAGTATTGGCAGGAGACTGCCTTCCATCACCCTAAATATTATTTTTTCCAGCAAGATGAAATAGGGTGAGAGTTAAATAAATGGAACATACCATTTCATGATGAATTACATAAACATGGTGACTACCACTCCATTTTGCAAATCTATGATGTCCCAACCATGTCTAGCACCCTCGACACTACCATCTGAATTTCATCCACACATCTTACATTACCGATAAAGAGGCTTTAAAACACGATTATGACTTGAGTTACAGTGATGGACTCAAACTCATCAGATACTTGAGACAATGCTTATTGATAGAGATGACATTTCCATCTGTTAAGGAATTCCTCACTATGTTCCTTTAACTTCTGATGAAACCTTTCAATACTAGTATTACTCTGCTCTAGATCAGCACAGCCTAAATGGAATCCTCAGGTCTCCATTTTTAAGGTACAGAACAGATTGACCACAACCTCTTTGAGGCTGTATGATACTCCTTTTTAATAGGTCTTGCCATACATCCCTTATGCTCAGTAATTAAACTCTAAAACAACCACTATTGTGGCTTCTATTGCCTACCAGTATCACTCATATGAATTAGGAGAGTCCCCATAAACATTGTACGGAACACCCATTTTCTTCAACGTTCTTTCTGCACTGCTGGTGTCCATCTGTGCATTCCACGGTTTTCACAATGTTGGGCACTGACCACTCTCTGGTCACAGATCCTTGCTGCTGCCTCAGAAACTGATGCCTTGAACATCAATGGCCTCACTCAGAACACAGTCATTGTCTTCTTTAAGGTAGAAGTTGAAGTCACCTCACACAAAGGCCTCTTTGCTCCTGAAGTTTCTTACTATTCATTTGCATCTACAGTACCTGTCCAGCTGACACCAGTCTGGTGAATCCAAATCACTGTGATATAGTGATTACATGACAGCCCTACCCTACCCATGTATTAAGACAATATGGCCCCAGATCTGATGACATGTCTCAACATCTATCATTGATCTTTGGTACACTGTGGTTTGGTGGAAAGTGTATTTATGACCTATCTTGTGCTTGAACATGGTGCTTGTTATGGACAGAAGTTAAATAATTCACTACACTAGTTAGACTGTGGAAGTCATTTCCTATGAATTATGTCTCTTCAAGTGTCTCCATTGCTCTCCTTCTGATTGCATTTGTCTCCCTGTAATAATATTGAAATGATGCCAATAATACCAAAAAGGCTGAATAAACTGCACAGTTATTTAGAGCATAAACATGCATACACACAAACACACACACACACACACACACACACACACACACACACACACACACACACACACACACACACACACCCACACACGCACGCACGCACGCACGCACGCACACACACACACACACACACACACACACACACACAAAAAAAGTCAAAATTTTCCTCTCTGTGACTTAAGGGCACTCTAAAACAGGATTCACATCCATCAGAAAAAAATTTAGCAGCACAGCCATCCACTGGGTACTAGTGAGCATAGTCACACTCATGTGGGGCCTCTGACTAGAACCAACTCCAGAGGGATAAGAGGCCACCCTTATAAAAAAGTCTGGTTCTAAGAGCCCATGACCTCCATGATCTCGCACAGGTGAGGTTGACTACATCTCACTCAATTGGTACTTTTCCATTTCTTGCACCAGCTCAGGTGCCTTTCTAGCAGTGAGGCAGTATCCCACATCTCCAAAGCCAGTTTTAGTTGCCAGAGTCCAGGTTGCCTGATTCCACGTCAGCTGTCGTGGACACCTAGTTGTACCCATCTTTTACCTTTCATTCATCACTGAGTGAACCTGCAGGATTGTTCCATTAGCAACTTCAGGCATAGACTTGTCGGGCAGTTTATTTGTTTATTTTCATTTGTCTTCTGGGATAGTTCACCTTAGCCAAAGCACCTTTTCAGTGGAGGCTCAGGGAGAAAAGCTACGACAAATACATTAATAATTCAGATGAAGTTGATTAACAAAGGGAATAGCTATAACATTAGAAATTGAATGTTATACAATTCACATTACAATAAAAGAAACATGTAAATAAAAATACCTGACATGTGGGTGATCTCCAGATATTCGCTGGCAGACACGGAGACAGAACTCTTCAAGTTGTGTCCAAGTAACACTAGTGTTTTGCTTAATCGAGCAATAGTCTTTATCCCATTAATAATAAAGCAAATATCTGTCCTTTTATTCAAAGAGCTCACATCATTAACTAGTATGCTCTGCTTCATGCCCATTAGAATGTTAGAATTTTAGTGGGAGATCACTTTCCTTAACACTCATGCAGTCAAAATAATTAATTTACAAATTATGCAAAGCCCATAAATTATGGCCTGATTAATCTAACCTCTGTAGTAGAAGTTATGTTTTCCAAACATCAACAGGTTCAATTACCTGCTTATTTAGTAGAAGGAAATGAATCATGAGGACATTGTCATACTTCTGCACATCCATAAACATCATATGTTGCCAAAACAGATCATGAGACAGAAGCAAAACTTTGCACTGAAATGCTGAATGTAGATATCTTTCAAATTGTATCTGATCTTGGTAGGATTTTGCCTTTCTATTCCCATCGCAAGTCTTGAACCTTTATGAATGAGTATATGCCCTGTCTCTAATAAGTCTCCAATAACTTACAACTATCACGTATAAACCTAAGTTTTCAGTGAGCGACTCTTGAAATAATTGTCAGTGGACATTTTCTGAATAGCACACATTGATTTTTCTTAATTATTATTGCCTGTACATAGCTTTTATGATAAATTGTTTAACTTGACAGATAAGAGACTAATTTCATCTCTGATCTTTGTATAGAAACTCACTTACTCAATCTTTCTATCTGGCAAGAATATTAATCACTAATATACTGTGAATCCCAAACAAGCCTAACAAAAAAAAATCATTGTCTTTAAAAAATCTGATTATGGTTTTCTTAATAGCTATTCAAAGGAATCCAGGATTCAACTTCCTATAATTATAAATTAATAAGGAAAGAGTATTGATGGAAAATTGTTATTAATATTTATCATTTGTTGACTGGGTTAATCCCATATGGCTAGTAGCCTATTTTGGGTGAGATCCAAGGTATTATTGTTATTATTAGGTGAAATGTGGGCAGAGCATTGGAGAACTTTCCTTTTCTTGGTAGTAGGGGGAAGCGTTTGTGTACTACACACATCCTGACTTTCTGTTCCCATTCCAGGTGTGGAGGCAGCCCAGAGGAACAGGGAGAAAATATGGCTGCTAAGAGCCAAAGCTTTTTGGAAGTGAAGTGTGTTGAAAATAGAAAAAAATGGTAGAATCACTACCAGAATTGTTTTCAGGTGATGTGGAATTAGAGAAAACATTGCTTCCTGATGGTAAGGAGATCGGAAAGGAGATGGAATTAAATGCAGTGGTGGAGATGGAGTCAAAAGACATTTTTCAGAAAAACCTGTTTGAAGTGACAGAATCGGCAGAACAGTGTGTTATTTCAACCCTCCAGTCAGGAGGATGTGGGATGAGTATCTGAAAGAGCTAATTAACCAAAGTAAGCCTGAAAGTGGAGCTGCTGTATCCTGGAGTGAAATTATGGAAAATATAGAAGAAGGAGAAAAGAGAAGAAAAAAGAGACAGAGAAGGTTCCATAAAAAGTTCTATGCTCAAACAGTGGGCGAATGAACTAAGGAGAAGGCAGAGATTAAAAAAATAAAGAAAAAAAATGCTATTTGAGTGAGCAGTAAAAAAAGAAAAAGGCCTGGACAGATATGAGGTATGGGACAATGTTACTGCACCTTTGGGAGTAAAAGCTGAAGAGGTAAGAGCTTTCATTTTAATTAACAAAGAAACTTTTTTTGAAAGTAGTCAGACCATGGAAAACTTTTTGTGGGCCTACAAAAAATAAAAGAAAGCAGACTTTCCATGCTCAGAATATGCAGTACAAGCTTTTTTTAGGTAAACAAAAAAAATAATTTTTGTTCAGTTTAGAACTGAAGTGGAAGCAAAAGAACTGAGTGAATATTTATTAACAGTATGTAAAGAAGTGTTGGACACTACTAAAATCTATGATGAAAGATGATTATGGACTGGAGGTTGGGAATGTGGAATAATTTGGAAAATGGAAAATGACAATGTAATACACATAACTAATATTATTAATGTGCATGGCAATAGAGGTTTTGTAAGGTACAGAGGACAACCAAAGACTTACTTTTGTGGAAAAAGTGGTCATTTAATTAATGAGTGTGACAATGTTATTTATGTGGTCAAACAGGCTATAATGCAAATAAATGTGAAGTGAAATGTAAGAAATGTGGTAAAGCAGAACATTCATGGTTAGAATGTGAGGTAGATATACAAGAAAATGAAAAAGAAAATGAAAATGAACATGAAAATGAAAATGAAGATGAAATTATACAAGAAACAGACTTAGAAAATGCTGTACAACAGCACACAACACAACAAGAAAAAACATAGAAATGGTATTTAAATTTAAGGGGAAAGACAAAGAGAAGGAAAAAAAGGAGAGACAAAGGAAACAAGTGCAGAGTGGCAGAGAGTAAAAGGCAAGAGAAATTCTATAGGAAAAGAAAGGAAAAGAAAATTTAAAAACGTAATGGTTAAAGAAAATAAAGGTAAGAAAACGAAGGGATACGAAAATTATTTCAAGTACCTGATCTATAAAGCTGAAAATATTAGCTCTGAATGTGAATAGTATGAAGAATGTTAAAAGAAGAATTAATATTTTACAATGGTGTACTACAGTAGATACTCAGGTAATAGTGTTAGAAGACATTAGAATATTAACAGATAAAGAAAGGGTGCAAACAGAAAAGCTTTAGAATGGTACTGTTATTTGGAACATAGATAAAAACAATATGCTCAGGTATATGTATATTATGCCAAGAAAATATAAACATATCAGATATTACAATAGTAGAACTGGGTCGAATAACAGTAGTGGATATAAGATGGAAAAATGTTAGTAGATTAATGCTTTATAAGTATATGTAACAAAAAATAAAGAGAAACAATGTTTAAAAGTATAAGTCTGTGTTAACATGGATATAATAATGACAGGGATTTCAATTTTAGTTTGAGAAATAAAAAGAATAGTTGTGATGACAATTATGAAAAATGGAAAAAATTATGGGGAAAATAAATATTGGATTTATAAAAGAAATTAAATAAAAAAATGATGATTTTTGATATCAGAAGGTCTAAAAATTGCACAAATAGGAATCAAATATACTGGGTTTTCTGATCATGTGACAATTTGGATATGAATTCATGAGGAATATATTAAAATAGGAAACAATATAAAAAGAGTAAATGAAAAAGAATTAGAATGAGAAGAAATAAAATAAATTATAGAATTGTGGCAACAACATATTGGTATGAGAAAGTTTTATGAAAATTGGACAATTTTGTGGATTCAGTTTAAAAAGAAATACAAAAAGTATTTTAGAATGCTTAGAAAAGAAAAGAAAAAAGAAAAATGGAATACAAAATATTAAGTCAAAAATATTTAAAGATTTAATAAAGAAGAAAAAATGTTTCAAGAAAAAGAAAAAATAATTATATAGAAGAAATCAGGATAAGGTTAATAAATTACTATATAAGCAAAAACATTGTTTATAATGAAAAAAGAAGTAGCATCATACTTATGTAAGAGAGTAAAAGAAGGAACGATAATGACAGCATTAAAAATAAAGAAGGGAAACAATTTAAAAAACAAGAAGAAATACAAGAAATAATTAAAGAATATGTATTACATTCATATAGTAAAAAGGAAGTTAACATAAAACACATTTACAATGGGGAAAAAATAAACAACGAAGATAATGTATATTTAGAGAGAAAAATAAACATAAATGAGTTGGATGAGATCTTGAAAGATATTAATGTGAATTCAACTACAGGTTTGGATGGAACTGAATATAGTACATATAAAGAAATGTATTATTGGCAAAAATGGTATTTATAGAAGTAATGAATGAATGGCTAGAAAAATGAATTAAGTATAAAGACATTTGTACAGGTATGATACATTTATATTAAAGAAAGGAAATAAAGATGAAATAAAAAAATGGAGACCAATTACACTGAATAACACAGGCTATGAAATGTTTATGAGAATACTAACTAAAAGATGACAATGTAAATAGAAAGGCTACTTGATCTGAATTTTTTTTTTGGAGAAAATGGAAGGAGAATCAAGACCTATTGTGGATAATAAGAGAAGTAATTGATGATATCATTAATAAAAAAGTGGAAACAAAAATCATGATGGGGATGTTAGTAAGGCATATGATAATATTCAGTATGAAGTATTATGGGATATTTTACAAGCATATAACATAAGTGAAAAACATTACAAGTAATGAAATTGATATATGAAAACAATTATGGGAGACTGAACATAAATGGTTGGATTGGGGATAATTTGAAAATAGAGTGTGGTATAAAATAAGGATGTCCTGCAAGCAGTATGATCTTTGCTATAATCATGAACACAGTAGTAATGGAAATTAATAAAATATCAATTAAGGGAAGATATAGACTGCTGGAGGAAATGCAGTTGCCAATAATGTATTCTTACACTGATGATATTGTGGTTATAACAAAAAATAAACCCTGGATGGAAAAACATAATGGAAAATTAAGTACACCATTGAAGGAAGTTGGTTTAACCATAAATAAAGAGAAAATAAAAGGATTTGGGTATGAAGGTATTATAGGAGGTTTGGAATATAATGAGATGAGTATAAATATTTTAGGAATAGCATTTGGAATGCAGAATACAGACATGGGCAATGGGACAAAATTATCAAAGACATGATTACATTCTGGAAGACATACAGGTTTTCATACAAGAAGAAAGCACATTTAATAAACAACATAATAATAGGTAAAATAGCTCATATAGCAAATGTTTACATGATGCCAATGAAACATGAAAAAGAAATTATGCAGATAATTTTTTCATTTATTTGGGGGTCAATATTGAACCTGGTTAATAGGGGAATTTTGTAGATTAACAAGGGGGATTGGGACTGATTAATCCAATTGTGCATGCGGCCTCCTTAAGTATGTATAAAGTACTAAAAGGAATAATGTAAAATAATACAGACTTGATAGAAACAACAATGTATTGCAAATATAGAGAAATTTGGGAAGAAATTGAAATGAAAAAAAAGAAGTAAAAGTGTTTTTAATGAAATGAATGAATTTTACCTTAGAATTGTATTGTGAAAATTAAAAAAGAATGTGATTGAAAAGAATAGAAAAGAACGGTATATTAACATTATGAGATCCTTTTATTTGATGGATCCATGGAAAGAGTTAGAAACAGATAAGAAGAAAGCAATAATGATGTGATTCAAAATTTATAAAAAAATAAAGAATGTAATGATTTTTGTGGTGGTTTTTCATAGGGAAATTACTAGCGTTGGCAAATATGCCATGTAAGAGAAAACAGGATGGAATATGTAATAAATGTAAATAATTAGAAACTGTAGTTTTAAATGTGACAGAATTCAAAAACTGTAGAAAGAAGTATGCAAACATGATTTGATTAAAACGTATTTAAATTTTGAAATTTTGAATAGGTTTTACAGGGCTAAATCCCACAATGAAGCAAAGAAAATGGACAGAATAATATTTTATGTAACATGGGTCATCTTGAATGAAAGACTTGAAATCAAATACAATGGAAAATTAACTTTGACAAAAATACTGGACAAAATATGGTTTTGGTTGTGGGCAAAGAGTGGATGACAATACTTAAAATAAGAATATCAATGTATTGATTGATGTTAAAATGTATAAATATTGTAAATATTTTAAAAATATGAATTGTATATATGTATACAAATAAAAAAAACTACTCTTTTTGATAGGTGTTTTGGGATCTTTTACATCCATCTGAGCTACTATCAAAGCAAGCAAATGGGACCTTGGTTTAACATCTCAACTGAAGGATGGCACACTCAGGAGTACAGCACTGAAGTGTCAGTAACTGGTCTGCTGTGGCAATAGAATCCACAAACCTATGCACCAAAAAAGGAGTGTGCTACTTGCAGCACCACTGACACTGCTAGTGAAAAACAAAATGATACTATAGACTCTGTTTGTAGAGCCTATAGGCACATTAGCACATAGCAGAGAAGCAGTAAATCATATGTATAGCAGCTTTTCCTTGTTCAAATTCAAGTGAAAGACTTCTTTTGGGACATAACATATTCAGAAGAGAAACTAAGAACAACCAGCACACAGGCAGGCAGGCATGGAGACCTCTCTGTTATAGAAAGTGAAGACGCAAGGATGAAGATCAAAGATGGTGGTTTAATTTTATGGGCTGCTGACTTGCATTGATTTGTCTGTCTGAGTTTTGCATCCATCAAGAACTATGAGATGCATCTGTTGTTAGGCTTTTCTTTTATATTTCCCAGACAGGTACTGTAAATTCAGAGTCTTTGGCACTAGATGCAGAATACTTCAGTTATTTATGTTCAGTGACAAATTTCATTTTGTGTTCCACTTCTTTATGGCATCAACCCAATGCTGCCCATATCACCACCCTCACAGGGTCATCACTGAAAAAAGTAGATGTGCTGCTACAGACAACTTCAGTGATATCATCTATGAAGATGTATAACGTAAACAAACAGTGGTCCAGTTTTTGGAAATCGGATTTGGAATTACAGAGATTGGCTTGGTAGTAAGTGATACCGATATTTGTAGTAAATGAATGTGTCAATTGAAACTCATTCTTATAAAGCTGCCATTTTCCTGTGATAGGTGGCTCCCAACACTATAGTATTATTTAACAGAATTCTCTTTTTTTCAAAAAACTAGCAAAAATTAAAACCAGCAGTACAACAATATTCCCTTATTAATAAATAAATAAAAGCACAAACTAAACTACACTAACTCTATGTAAACTAGGTCATGCTTTAATCTTCATTTTGGCTAAGAATTCAACATACTGAGAAATCATGTACACATTCTCAGTTTTCTCATGCCAAAATGAAGAGCAGAAAACAAATATAGCTATCCCAGTTGTGGCATATTGCCTCTGCAGCCAATCTCCATCTGAACCAACCAAAGAAGTAAAATACTCTGAATGTTAACATCATTTTCAGTCTGTAGCATAAATGCATCTGCCCCATACAAACACACTAAAAAACATGATTATTCTTGTGCCATAACAAATGCTCTGCACTGAATCTCTTAATTTGTCAAAACAAAAATACAAATAAATACGCTTGCCACTGTCTCTTTCTTTTCTGTTACACACCTTTGCTTCCCAAAGACATGAACTCATACATTCAGCCTCCACCCATATCCCCAATACAGGTGTGCACCACTTAACGTTATTCTGCACAAAGTCCGATCTTATTTACATCCATACTGAACTAAGCACGTGTAAATGCAATCAACCATTCTACAGACAGATGTTGTGAAGCACAATACAAAATGTGTAGGGTGTTCGCTTAACGTCCATGCAGCTTAATGTTCCATGGGATAAAAACTATCCTATACATTAAGTGGTGCATACCTGTACTCACTCAAAGTGCTCATATAAAAAGTAACAATAGCACGATCTGCTGGCAACCAAAGAATTTTCTTCTTTCACTTAGATATACTATTCTGCTGCAGGTACACAATACCACTGTCCCCAGATACCCGTACCTGCCAACTATAACCACTTATTTTCATGTAAACAGAACACACATTTCTGTGGCTAGCATTAGCAATGTGTCAGACATGACAAAAGTCCAAACAGAAATATGAATTTGACACCCTCAAAAGCTTACAGTGTATTTACCAAATAATTGATGTAATATAATAATAGTACAGAGCACATCAGTGTTGTTATTTAACTATTTAATCCAGTCTGTCTGAATGTGACCTCAAGGGCTTTAGCACATCAGGTCTGTCTGTGAACAAATGCTTCCTTTATGGAACACATACAGTCTAATTATTAATGTCTGCAAAACATCTTCACAGGTAACTCATTTTACATAAACAATTGAACCCTCTGTGTCTGGTGATATACATAATGCAGGACCTTATACTGGCATTATGGCCCTGCACTTGTATTTTCAGGTTTAATATGCATCTGGATAGTCAGGTGCTGATCAATATTGCCCTCACTTTCAAGTATAATTACTCTTGGATAAAATAGATTTGTTTTAGGATGTCTACTAATTTTCACACACTCAGAAATGTCCAAGACACTGAACTATAACACACGGTAAATGTTACAGATGACTACAGAAGACAATCTAAATCAATGAAGAATTTTTCATCATTTTTTTTTTCTTGCCAGAACCTAGAATTAGCTATGGGAGTCACCACAGCCACAGACATTCAACATTTCTCCTACACTGGTATGACAGAAACTCCTTAAGGATCCCACTGCTTAGGTCTGAAGTACAATGAAAAGCAGTGTCAGCCTTCTAATGACAAAAACCACAGCATTCCTCCATAGAAAGATGCTCAAGCACTGATTGGCTTGGTTTATTGCTTGTGTGGCCAATGTACTCAGCTCCATATAGAGTCCTTTCCTTTATACACCTTTGATCTGTACACCAATTTCAGCAGGCTATGAAGTCAGTCCACAAGGCACACTGCTGACAACATGAACAACACCATGCACTAGGACAAGAGAAATAAGCTACAATATCAGCAGCAAATCAAGGAAGATGAGAGATAGATAGATAGATAGATAGATAGATAGATAGATAGATAGATAGATAGATAGATAGATAGATAGACAGACAGATAGATAGATAGATAGATAGATAGATAGATAGATAGATAGATAGATAGATAGATAAAGAAGAAGAACAAAGTCATACGTGTATGGTTATAGTAAATGCTTTATATACCTAGACAAATCACACTTGCATCTTTGTAATACTAAGCCCTACAGGTGTACAATTCTGCCATATATAGTGTTGTTTACACTTAGAGATGCAAACAACATATCCTGAAGGAAAGTAGAGAGATAGTGCTCAGACATCAAGAAAACAGTGTCTCAAAAGTTATTCTAGTAGTCCCAAACCATAAAAGGAACAAACAAAAAGAAGGGGGACATAAGTAAAATGGACCCCAAAACTTTCAGGAAGTAAACACCCCAAGGATAGTGACTATCAGTACAGTACGAAGATACTAGGAGCAGTGGTCTTTAGAATCCCATCCTGATAAAGAACTGACTGTTCATTGCCAGAAAGGACTACTCTTGTAGGACTGACTACAGAAGGTAGCATAGGGTGTGGAGGCATCACCTCAGTAAAGGCAGTTTCTAAATTGACACTCTGAGTTACTATCAGTTGTTATAAGGAGAAGATTGTAGAAAGTTTCTTTTGTCCTACCCTCACCTGTAGGTTCTGAATTTTCACACTCAGCAATCTCTGCAAACAGTTACCAATCAGAGAGGGGGAGTATTCTATTCCCGGAAACCATATTGTCTGAGTAAGACTGTTCCTTGAGCTATGACTTCCATCTAACCATAGTAGTTAGTAAAGATAACTTAAAAGAACAATAGGCAGCATATGATATGTTTACTGATAAGTATGAAGACTAATGTCAGCATCACTGTACATGACACAAAGCACATTCTGAGACTCGCTCTGTATGGATAATTCAGAAAGCATGACAAATGGTTTCTGAATAATAAAATGTTAATACAGTATCAAAACAGCTGCAAATTCAAAGGTTTAACTCACATGCACTTCTAATAGGTGCCTCTTAACTTCCTTAGCCATAGAAGAAAATGCATAAAACCGAGTCTTCCTAATATCTATCATCTCTGTCGAGCCTCTGCCAGGTTTATATGTTCTATATCAAGAGTACATGATAGAAACTAGTAGGTGAAAGTCACAAAAGCATTATACCTCTTTAGAACAATGAAAGAACTAAGGCATTCTAGCAGGATCAACAAAAACAGTTTCAGAAAGGCCTCTAAACTGCCATGTAAAGGAGAAAGATAAACTGTTGAAGGAAGAAAAGAAGATGAGTCAGTCATGAGCTGCACAAACACTAAAACACACTGACCTTAGAGTCTTAGATGGCTAAGAAATCCACAGCTAAGTAAGCGTCAAAATTCATTTGGTAGAAAGATTCAAAGTCTGGCAACTGGCAACATGATGGTATGTGAAAACAGTACAATGTAAAACACTATACAGCGAATAGCCAGAGGAGCTTTGGTCAGTTGCAGCCATTTATTTTATTTATTTATTTAGTTATCCTTTGTTGACTGAATTCATCTCACTAAGCCATTGACCTATTTTCAGGACAGACCCAAGGTGATATTTATACTGCTTGGGGAAATTTGGCCAGGGCATCAGGGAACTTTACCTTCTCATCATTGTTATGAGTGGGACCCATTTTGGAGGAGCAATTCCTGTTTCCATTCCAGGGGCAGATGAAGTCCAGAGAAACAGGGAGGCAGATGAAGAGAGAAGGAGATGATAGAATGGTGAAAGAAATGAAGAAGAAAGCAAATATCGAGATGAAAGAAGTTATGCAGGATTCTGAAGAAATGCTTCAAAGAAACCCTTTTGATGGAGATGAGTCAGTAGATGATGGATGTATAATTACAACTCTCCAGTCAGGAGCGTTGTGGGATGATTTAAAATACTTAAAGAAATGGTGGTGCACAGTGACCAAGAAAATGAAGGAGATGTTTCCTGGGACATTATGGAGAAAATACAAAATGAGGATGCAGAGATAATCCTGAAGAACAGAGGGGGAGATGGGGGGGGATATATATATATATATATATATATATATATATATATATATATATATATATATATAAAGTAAAAAAGGCAAAAATGGAATAGCTGAAAAGAAAGTGGTAAGGATTCAAAGTAAAGGACAAATAAATGGACAGGTATGAAATGTGGGAGAAGTCATTAGCTCCTTTCCATGTAAAAATACATGAGGTAAGAACACTTATTCTTATTACCAAGGAGACATTTTGTGACATTATATATGAGACTGCTTTTTTCAATTGAAAATGTTCTTGGAGAATATGAAAAAGAAAGCTTGTAACGCATGGAATCTTTATGTGATAAAAGCATTTAACAGGGAAACAAAAAAGAAGATTCATATTCAATTTTGAGAAAAGGTAGAAACAGACTTTGAAAGGACATTTGAAAGCTTTTTGTAAAGAAGTACTGGACATTGTGAAGGCTTATGACAAAATGGGTTTATGGAGTGGTGGCTGGGATTGTAATACTGTGTTAGAAACAGAAAGAGAAAAATATACACATATACCAAGCATGCTAAATTTGGACGGGAATAGGAGTGTTGCAAAATACTGGAGACAACCCAAAACATGTTTTTTTTTTTTTTTTTTTTTTTTTTTTTTTTTGGGAAAGGATACCTGAGAAGTAACTGTGACAAAAGAAACATATTTATGGGGAAATGGTACATGACGAAAAATAAATGTGAACTGTAATATTATAAATGTAACAAAACGGGACATTTATAGATGCATTGTAAAAATGAAAATAACAGGAAGGCAAAATAAAAAATATAAAGGAAAATGAACAAAGAGAAGAAATTTTAGAAGTAGTAAAAATAGAAGAAAAATTAGATGAGAAAAAATAATAAAGATGACATAGAAGAGCGTTCTGAATAAGTAATGAAGAAGGAAGAAGAAGACATAAACTGGTAGGAGGTAAAAAGAAAAAAAAAGAATTCTATTGGTAAAAGTGTGACAGACAGAAAAAGAAAGTTTAAAGGGATAAGTACAAAAGGCAAATAAGAAAGGAAATGGATGAAAAAGTATATACGTGTGTGTATATATATATCTATATATATATGTATATATATATATATATATATATATATATATATATATATATATATATATATATATATATATATATATATTGGTCCCCTTCACATGGTCGAAATTTCAGAATGTTGAAGGCCATATGGCCGAGACCATATGATCGACATTCCAAATGCCGACCATGTGGAACCGGCATCTTCATAAGGTGCAGAATGAAAAGATTTCCATCTTCCGCACTGTAGTGTGATCTCGAAGTTGGTATATTCAAGTTATGGGGGGGTGTGAGGGATAGAGCCGCCCTCATGGGGGGGTGCAGAGGGACGTAGCCCCCTGCTAGCAGTGTGAAGGTAAGTTATTGTGTTTTTTGTTTTTTTTTATTACATGGTCGACATTTCGAATGTTGATCATATGATCTCAGCCATATGGTCTTCGATATATATATATATATATATATATATATATATATATATATATATATATATATATGGGTCTATATGACTTGGTCGACAGTTCATATGGTCGACTGTTTATTTGGTCGACAGTTCATTTGATCGACAGGCATTTTAGGTAGGGGGCTTCACCCCCACACCCCCCAATGTGGGGGGCTGTGCCCCCCCACCCCCCCAACTATATATATATATATCAACTCCAGGGTCGCACAACATTGGGGAAGGGGGCAAATGCTTGTCGATCAAATGAACTGTCGATCAAATAAACAGTCGACCATATGAACTGTCGACCAAGTCATATAGACCCATATATATATATATATATATATATATATATATATATATATATATATAGAGAGAGAGAGAGAGAGAGATAAGGATTGGGACTTGGCATAATGGTTAAGGTGTTTGACTCCCCAATACAAAGTGCTATGCTTGATTCTCACTTTTGGGAAGGAAATTGGTTAGGCTTAGAGTGGCCTACTAAGAAAGCCAGCCTAGTAATTAGCTATGAACTTATGAAACCAGGAATCTAAGGAAAAGGGTGCTTTCTGTAAATGTGAATAGTTTTGAGAATATTGTAACAAGATTAGGAATTTTGGAGTGGTGTAATACATGTGATGTAGATTTAATTGTATTAGAAGGCACATAATGTTTAACAAATGAATAAAGACTAAAAATAGAGAAAATATGGGAGGAAAGATAGTCTGGAATATGGGAATTGAGAGATGTAACTTTAGCAAAAAATGGGAAGATTAACCACTGCAGATTTAAAATGGAAAGAACAACCATATATAATTATAACATTATATGCTTATACTAATTGTAAAGAAAGGGGAAGCTTATTTTGTCAGGTTTTAGACTATGAGTCTAATATGTAAGGCTATGGAGCGTATCATCATGGACCTAATTAACAAGGATATAGGGAATCTCCAAACTCTAGATCCCACACAATTTGGTTTTGTGAAGGGTAGATCATGCCTGCTCAATGGGGTTGACTTCTTTGAGTCAGTCACCAGAGCTGTGGATGAGGCCGAGGCAGTTCATATAGCCTACCTTGATCTGGCCAAGGCCTTTAATACCATTCCCCTTCAGGAGCTACTGATAAACTCACCAAACTAGGCAACAACCACTATATCACTAGATGGGTTGCAAACTAGCTCACAGATAGAACCGACAGTGTGAAAGTAGCGGACTCCAAGTCAGACTGCTGAGCAGTCATGAGTGTAGTCCCACAGGGATTGGTCCTGGGTCCTTTCCTGTTTGTCATCTACTTCTCAGAAGTCCAGGCCAACATAGAGGGACTCTGGCTGACCAAGTTGCAGATGACTGCAAGCTGGGAGCCATTATTAACTCCCCAAGTGATGTAGACGTCCTACAGAAAGGCCTCACTGAGACCAATAACTGATGTTGAAACCATGGCCTTAAGCTTAATGCCAAAAAATACATCATCATCCCTTTTGGCAAAAACTCCATTCCCACTAATTACCGCATCGATGGGAGCCTACTGAACACTAAAGTCATTATAAGAGATCTGGGGACACAGGTTGTCAGCAACCTCTCCTTCGACCACCACATTTGCACTGTGGTCAGAAAGTCCTTCTATGTGTCAAATCTCATTACCAAGGGTTTTGCATCCAGGAAGAAAGAGGTCATCATCTCCATCTACTCTTCCCTCATTAGACCAATCATTGAGTATTTATTTTATTTATTTATTTATTTAAGTTTGATGACTGGGGAAGTCCACTGGGCCTAGAAGATCCCATTTTCAGTGGAGGCCCAGGGAGAAAAGCTCCACAATAATTGCAAGTTACAGTTTACATGTTACAAAAGGGCATAGTTCATACAGCTAATTAAACATTTACTGATAAGCTCCATGATATTTGCAATTGGCATGTCACAATGTTACAAAAATGGAAAGACATAATTCAGTACAGAAATTTCAACATTTACATAAAATGAATATTTTTGTTATAAACTCAATAGTAGGTTTAACATTTCAAAATATATAGCTACTAGCCAGTAGTAGGTTAGGAAAATATTATGCATGGAGAGGGTAATAGTATATTTGACATTGGAGAGTATAGTACAATACATATTAGAGAGAAGATTAGTTTTTAGTAGGGGAGGGATTGTTTTGGGTGGGATGAAGTAATAGTAGAGGTAGTTGGATGAGTCAGTGCAAGGTGGAATGAAGGGAGAGGGGTTTAAGTTGGAGCGTGGCAAGGGCATTCCCATTTGGAAGAAAGATGAAAGAGTAGCTGAGATTTGAAATTTGAATGGTTAGGTAGGTTGTGTAGGTATGTGCGGAGAGAGAGTTCCACAGTTTAGCTAAGGAGTTGGACAGCAGTAGATGGCCAGGAGGTCATGCAGGTTTGTGGACCTGAAGAAGATTTTGCTTTTTGGATCTGAGTGAGTGGTTGGTAATGTAAAGTTTTAAGGACGTAGTGAGAGCTGGGCAGTTGGCAGTTTTAAAGATGAGCTTTTGGGCAATGGTGAGTTGTAGGAAACTGAGATAGTTGGGTAGTTCAAGCTAGTGGAGGGTGAGGAGGGAGTGGCAGTGGTGGGATGAATTATTTGAATTGGTTGCAAATTTGGAGATCTTGTGGTAGCAGGATTCAAGTTTGGACTGAAGGCCAAGATAGAGATTGGTGAAAAGAAGGGCACCATATATAAGGAAGAGGAGTACAAAGGTGGATGCAAGAGTTTGATGGGTAGAGGGTCTTAGGAAATGGTTGTGTCTGTAGAGGAGACCTATCTTTTGGTGAATTTTCTTGATTGTGGAGTGGATGTGGGTGTTTAGTTCTTCATCAATAATGATGCCAAGAAGCTTGGTGGTGGGAACAGTTTCAAGGAGGGTGCTGTTATGGCTCTGCATGGTGAATGTGGATTTGTCAATGGAATTTTTTGTATGGGAAAAAAACATTAGTTTGGTTTTATTTACATTTAGTGCCAGATGGTAAGACAGCATCTAGGTTTCTGTTTTGGAGAAGGCTAGTTGGGTTTTTGCTAGGAGCTCAGATGAGAAAAAGGCTGAGCAGATGATTCTTGAGTCATCTGCATACTGGATGATAGATGAGTCTGGGATGGATTGGTGAAAGTTGTTAATGAATAGGTTGAAGAGAAGAGGGCCAAGAACAGAACCTTGTAGACACCTTTGGGTGTGGTAAGGAAGGTGGAGGTTGAAGTTTTCCATTGGACAGCTTGTTGATGGTTGGACAAGTAGCTGGAAAACCAGGAGATAGTGGTGGGAGAGAGGTGTAGGGTGGAGAGTTGGGATATAAGTAGGGTGTGTGAGATGGTGTCAAAGGCCTTTGATAGATCTAGGAATAGTGTAGATATGAACTTGCCTGAGTCATGTTCGAGGTTTATGGTTTCAAGAAAGGAAAGAAGGGCAGTTGTGGTGCTGTGGCCAGGGTGGAAGCCGTGTTGGGTAGGGAAGAGGAGATTATGTAGTGTTAGTTGTGCCATACGTTGTGTTTGTATTGTTTTCTCTAGTATTTTAGAAAGAGTAGGAAAAGATGGCAATAGGCCTGAAGTTGGTGGTATCAGTATTTTTGCCACCTTTGTAGAGGGGGATGATGTAAGCATGGCACCAGATAGAAGGGACGTATGATTCTTGTATGGATCTATTTATAAGAATAGAGATGGGATAGGCAATGCTGACTGCAGATTGTTTGAGGAAGGTGGGTGGAAGATTGTTGGGTGCATTGCGACAGGGTTTGAGTTTGAGGAGAAGTCTTTTTATAGTGCTTGTGGGAATGGGCTTGAGGCAGAAGGATGTGGAGGAAGGTTGATGATTGCAGTGGTGGTTGGGGCAGGAGGGGGTGGTGGTGGAGGAGGGGTGTGTGAAGGAGGCTAATAGTTTAGCTATGCCGTCTATGAAGAATGAGATGAACTGGCTGGCTGTTTCAAAGTTGGATAGGTTGGAGTTTGGGAAGGGGTTTTCTTTGTTGCCAGGATGCAGCATGGATGAAATGGAGTCCCAGAATTCTTTGGGATTTGTTGAGTGCAAGGACTGGAGGTTGGAGTAGTGGGTTTTGCGGTCTTTAATTATTAGCTTTTTGTGGAGTTTCGAAGTTTCTTATAACCAAGGAGGGTGTTAGTGGTTTTATGTTTTTGATATTGTTTCCATTTTTTGTCCCTTTGGTGCAAGGCTAGTTTAGTATCATTTGATAACCGTGGGCAGGGATTGGTTTTGATGCATTTGGTTTGAGGGGGAAGCTTGCTGATTGACAAGGGTTAGAAATGAGTGGTTAAAGTAGGAAACAGCATCATCTAGAAGAAGGGTTTTTAGAGGGGACCAGACAGTATGCTTTAAGCATTTGGAGAAATTTAGAGAGTTGAAATAGGAGAGGTTGTGGGTTTGAGTGTAGTGGTGTTGTTTATGCAGTGGAGATGGGAGACAGTTGGTGAAGGCTGGAAGGTGATTGCTGGGAGGATGAGGTAATGTTCCAGCTTTGGTGATAACGTTAGGGTGAGTTGTGAGGATCCAGTCAATGATGGTACCAAAGGTACCATCTTTATTTGGTCTGGCTGGAGATTGTATTAGTTGGGAGAAGTTGTACAGGTTGATTGTGTGAGAGGGGCTTCAGAGTTAGTAGTATTCCAGTTGAAGCTGGTATCACTGAGTATATAGGTTTCAGTTTTTATACTGGAGGAGAACCAGGACAGGATGTTTTCAATAGTTTTGATATTATCACCAGGGGGTTATAGAGGGCAGCAATACATATGGACTTGTGGTTGTTTATTTTTAGTAAAGCTATTATAATTTCAGCATTGGGAAAGGTTGGTATTTTAATGGAGTAGGGAGTTATGGTATGGGAGGTAGGATAGATTATTGCTACTCCACGTCCTTTTTTGCGGGCTCTGTCATTGCAAATGATTTGGAAACCTGGTGGTAGGGTTTCACTATCTTTTATATAGGTTTTCAGCCAGGTTTTAGAAATGACGGTAATGTCAGGGTGGTTATGGGACTGCCAGGCATGGAGGTTAAGGATTTTGTTTTTTAGGCTTTGTGCATTAAGTGTTGTAAGGCAAATGAACTTTGAGTTTGTGGGTTGAATGGAGGGTTTGATGAGACTGATGTTAGAGACGGGTCCTGGGTTGGGATGGATGCCACTGGCTAATGAGAGAGAGAGATGTGGTGGAGTAGAAGAGTGAGGCAGTGTGTTGGGCAAGAGTAGCATGGGTCATGTGAGAGTCTAGATAGGCTGTGTGAACCACCTTACCCTCATCTATGGCTTTGGTGACTGCTTCAAAGAAGTCTATCAGGTTTATATATGATCTGCCTTTACAAACCCCAACCAGTGGGTCCTGAGTTTGGAGAGATTACCAGTGTCATTGTTTATAAGTTCCATGATGACACGCTCCATAGCCTTGCATCAGGCTCATTAGGCTAATGTTGGGTAGCTCTGGGGTCTGTGGTGCTCTCCTTGGGTGAAGTGGGATAACTGTCTCTGTGTGCCATTCAGTGCGTTACAGCCTGAGGAGGCTATGATCGACATGGTACTTAGGTGGGTGCCAGTTCATTCTATAGTTCATGTAGAACACAGCCTGGGATGTCGTCAGGTCCATGGATGCTGTGTTCTTGGCTTTGATAGTGTTTTACCTGTGCAAACATGAATACAGTGGAACTTACATTCTTCTGGTATAGATGTCTTTAGATGACATAGGGGGGTAAAGTTAGCACTGAACCTATCTGCCAGGATGTTGGCAATACTGTTGTCTGTATATTTAGTGCCATTGTGCTGTAACTCAGAGCAGATCTGAGTGTTGCCATTGAGATTCTTTTGACATAGCTATAGAATGCCTGTGGTTGCCCTAGAGTCAGTGGCGCATTTTGCTTTCATAATCCAGCTGGAGACCAAGTGAGGGATCTCAGCCTTACTGAGGCTGACCTCAGAGCCTCTCCAATCATGATTTACCTTTTGCAACAGTTTCTTCTTCTATTGTAGAGTTTGTCATAGCAGGGGACCACCAAATTGGCTTCCTTTTGGAGTGATGTTATCTGGTTCTGTTAGGGATTGTATGATCCATGCACCGTAAGTGCTTACAAAGTATTTGTGTAGGATTCAGCAGTCATAATTTCTACGTCCGTCAGCATGGGTAAATGTAAGTTTGCCACTTCTGTCTTAAGAAGCATGAAGTTGGCTTTTGGAGAAATTTTACTGTGGTTTCTAATGGGGTGGGGAGGGATGTGGATGTTCAGGGTGATTAGAAGCTCGTGTTCGATCTGACCAATGATGAACGACCTTCGGTGGAGCACTGGTTGCCCATGCTGGTAATAACCAGTCTATGATATTGCTGCTCTGGTGGGGGTGATAAGTTGATTCATGGCATTGCAATTTATGAATTCCAGAAAAAGTTGAGCACAAGAGTTGGCACATGAGAAGCCTCCAGTTACCGGTAGGGAAGAAATTGCCAATTATTAGGTGTTATGCACCCTATTTTCCAGTATATTAAGAAATGAGGAGGGGGAATCCTGGGGCTGGGGATCTGTAGTGTTACACCGATCGCGGTCCAGAAAGTTAGTTGCACTTGGATAATCCTCGGATGGCTATGCTGAGCAACTAGCCTGAGGTGTAGATATCCTTACGAATATGGACACACCTCCATTTTTAGTACTTCGTCCAGGTTAGGTGGTCAAAGGGTGTGGTAAGGAATTATAGCCTGGCAATGGGGTGGGTACTCGAGCCTTGAACCAGGTCTCTGTCACTGTGCCAGATGCTCTATGTTCTACCTAAGGAGTACCGAGAGAGTGCATTTTGAGGTCAGGACTTCTAGCACTTATAGCAATACCCCAGATTCTTCTTGGCCTGCACCTGTTAAGGTGAATTTGTCATTTGAATCTTGGCCTGTGCGTACTATAGGCGTGGCTAGAGCCTTAGCTAGTATCCGAACTTGAAGTATATAGGTGCCATTCTGGTAAAGCACTATGGCTTTGTCGATCATGTCATCCTAGGCAGACAGACATTGATCCTTAGAACGACAATTAAAACCAGTCAATTGTTGAACAAATCATTTTGTCTTTGTGGTATCATTCTGGGTGATGGCAGGATGCTACCTAGGCCAGGGGTCATACCTGACTGGCTGGCAAGATCGGACAGCTCCTCCATGTCCCTCATGTAGTCCATGAGGTATGTCTCAGGTCATCTACACTAACATGGACACAATGAGACAGAGCTATATTTACTGGTTGGAGCACCTGAGTGCATGCATGTGGTGATCCTGGCACCGACAGGCTGACAGTAACTTTCTCCCTTGTTGCCTAAGAGGAACATCAGTGTGCCTTGACTATAGAGTCACTCTATGACTAGAGTGTTGCATGTTGTTATGCCTCCTTATGGGTCAGGTTAAGTGGCACACTGAGTTTGTACTGGTGTCATTTGGGTTGGAAGTTGGGGGGCTGGAGGTTAACAGTTTCTGCTTTGGAGGTCTCTGTTGCTTGGGCAGGTTTTTACTGAGGTTCCTGAAATGGTAGGTGTGTTTTGTGTTTCTATGTAAAACAAAGGTAGGTTTTGAGGGGCTGGTGCTGAGTTTGGTGTGGTGCAAGGTTACCTTCTCCTCTTTGACTGTCTAGTCCAGTCCTGGGTGAAGAGAGCTTTTGCTTCCAGTTTGCCATATAAGCACTTCACAGGTTGTAGTGTTGGCAGTAGGAGATGATGGTTGTCTGTGTACACAGGCACCACGTATTGGCCCAGATGCCCAGACCATCAGGAGGGAGTACCAAGAGCTGGACCCCAGACATGCCTGGATAGGTGCTTATTTGTTACACTAGAAACCGTTTTCCTCTAGACAGTGAGGAAAGTTGAGTTCTGTAATAATGTGTAGCTATTATGCTTACATATTCTGACATCTCTAAGAAAGGATACAGGTGTAGCTAATCATCATTACAACGCTTTTTCCTTGACCGAGGTATGTAACTACAATGATTTCATGGCAATGTATCACATTGGGGTTACCCACAATGGGTGCTTTCATTTTTTTTTTTGTTAAAAACAGAAACAAACAACACAACATGCCTCCAAACCTCCTTATTAGCAGAATAGGCAACACACACACACACACACACACACATGCACACACACACACACACACACACACACACACACACACACACACACACACACACACACACACACACACACACACACACCTATGGCCAATTTATAGGAAACCAGTGCAGCCAGAGAAGCTCCACACAAACAAAGGGAGGACATGCAGACACAGAAGGTATCCCAGCCGAGAGTCAAACCGGAAAACATCTTAGTATGAGGTGTCAAAGCTTCCCACTGCATCCTTTTTCAGGCCTGCCCAGTTATTACAAAATAGCATAACTCAGGATAATATTATAATATTATACTTCAGACTTGAAATACAAATTATCTATCACAGTTATATAATGAATGGAATTATTTTACAATATCCTCCTGTTTAACTGTTTAGAAGAAACACTTTTATTAATAAGTGAGATCCTTTGCATTGCCTTGTAGCACATTCATGCACTTCACAATATTTTGATGGTGTTTTCCCAGATATACATTCTGTGTGCCTTTATGTTTTGCAGCAGGAAATTAAAAACACTGACATTTAGATAAACTTCAACACCTTTAAGAATATGTTGTATAACTTTTAATAAAAAAATCTCAGAAATGTTCTGATTACGCTCCACAACTGTTACTTATTATAACCATGACTTTATTACCAGTAGCATTAGAAACATAATGCCCTGAACTACAAAACATAATCTGCTCAGTTTCTAATGAATATATTTGATATTTGCTAGCCTTCTCCAAAGATTATATGTTAAAGACATGCACAATTAGCCATCATTTAGTTATATAACAGAAAGATCTTTTATTCTTGTTTCAAGAAGCTAATGGATGGGATTATAACTCTACTGCCTTTTCATGACCGTTACTTAGAAATGAAAGCTATATTATTATCCAGCTCAGATGAAACAGGCTTGCAATTCATTCATTCATTCATTCATTCATTCATTCATTCATTCATTCATTCATTTTTGATACCCTCTTTATCCAATTTGGGGTCATGGAATTGTTTTGAATCTCAGGCTCATTTTAGCAGCAATTACTGTTTTTAAGAATACACTCTACGTACATTTCATACTTATGGTGTCATAAAATCGGTATAATTTCAGTAATGAAACAGACCTGTGCTTTAGGCAGGGCTGCACTCTGTCTAATGAAGATCACCATACAATCTCTAGATACCTTCTGTAAAGGGTAATACAACTAGATGTTATGCAGAATTTAGCTCTTGGGTAAGGTAGAAATAAGTGATCTGTTCCTTGGCCTGCCACTGCTGTTTTTCCATAAAGAATTTCTGATATTAGTTTCAAAATGGTAGCCATTTGGCGGTCTTTAAAATACGGACATTTCATGAATGGCATATAGGGATGGATGTTTGTAGTCAGAATGACTATGTAAAGTAAAACATTCATTCAGTTTGTTAATCAAAACAGTGATATATTTATGATATTTTATGAGGCATTTTAGCACAATTTCATAACAGTAGATTTTTTTAATTAATTATCAAAATATTTTGAAGGTTTATTTTCCCCTGTGCAAGACAAATATCAGAAATGGATCTAATTACATTCTTACAGTGTAATGAGAACACTGTTACAAGCCTTTGCCATTTAAGGAGAAAGTAATGGTTAGGATTTAACGTAATGTGTATTTTAACATTAGCATTTACTGATAGATGTAAAAAGCACATAATATAACAAATATTTCAGTTAACTGAAATGTAATTTCTGGATGTATTTGAATGTTTTTTCTGTTCTTTTACAAAAGTTTTTCATTAAAAGTGGAAGGAATATGCTTCAGAGTCAAAGTATGAAAATGAGGGACAACGTATAGTAAAATCACTCTTTGAAATCATTTAGAAAAAAATACCTCTGGAATTTATTACAGTCTTAACGCTTTACTTTAAGGACTCCAAGAAAAAAAAATAGCCTGTTAGTGCAATGCTGTATTTTGCAAATCAATGACACATTGACTGCAGTCAGGAAATACCTCATTATTGGTTAATTTAGATGTCTATGAATTGCAATTAACTAACTTGAAGTGCAGGTAAGCACTTCCCCATGGTAGTTAACTACAGCAGAAGCATGTTCACACAGAGGCATCTCTCCCTTCACAGCCACTCTCCTACATACCTAAGTACACACTCAAAGACACACACACACACACACACACACACACACACACACACACACACACACACACACACACACACACACACACACACACACATACACAGACACACAGCCCCCCAACTCACCCAATTTCACTGACAGTCAGTCATATGTTTACCCATATACACATGCATACATAGACACACACACCCACTCACACCTGCCTCACCTAATGTCCCACTAACTCTCTTCCACTATCTCCCAGGCAGACACACACTCACACATGCAGCCCCTCACATACACTTATACACTCATATACACACACATCTGATTTCCCTACCTTACCCCTACACTACCCAGAACTTACCTTTACTGCAATGGCTGAACATGGCTATCTTCCATTTATGCTGTAATAGAGACCTGATTCAAGGCAGCAGAAAGCACCCCTGCACTACCAGTCTATAACTCATTCCACACCTTTTGGCCCCAGAACTTGGACTGAAGCTCCAAAGGTGGTGGTGTTTCCATATTAATAAAGGATGCGCACACCTCCAGACTGGTATCCCAACATAATGCATCAGAGATACGTCAGGTGCAGCTAACACTGGGTAAGACAGCGATTCAGGTCGTAGCCTGTTATAGGTCCTCAACCATGTCCAAAGGCACTCACTCCATGTTCCTAAGCACCATGGAGAATATTAGGGTCCAACCTAACACACTCATACTGTGTGACTTCAACTACCCCACCATTAACTGGAAAACTACTCATGTACCAATACACTTGCCCAATGTTTCCTGGAATTCATTAATTCCAATGCCCTGGACCAGCTCATTCTTACCCCCACTATAGGTATCAACATCCTTGACCTGGTCATTAGTAACATGGATGACCATTGCTCTACACCAATAGTCAACTCCTCCCTGGTTAGATCCGACCATAAACTAATCACCTTGGAAGTCCACATCCCTCCCACTCCCCACCCCGCTCAAAAAAGGTAACCACCATGAAAAACTTCTCCAAAGCTAACTTTGGGTTCCTAAGAACAGAGGTTGCTAACTTCACGGCACCCATGCAAATGGAAAATAGTTGCATGCCCATCGAATCATACACCAATGCACTGTACAAACACGTACACAAATGCATGGATCTCACCATACCCAAAAGAACCAAGATGCTCTCCTTCAAAAAAAAGGAAGCCAATCTGGTGGTCCCTTGCCATAAACAAACCCTACAACAGAAGGAGGAAACTGATGTGGAATAAACTGAAGTCCCAAGACTGGAAAAACTCCCTTATCAGCCTCAATAAAAAGTTGAGATCCCTCATCAAATCCTCTAAAGCTAGCTATGAAAACAGAATTGTAGCAGATAGTAAAGACATCCACAAGGCCTTCTATAGTTATGTAAAGAACCTCCATGGCAATACCCAGATTTGCTCTGAGCTACTGCACAATGGTACCTCTTATACCAAGCCAACACATATTGGCAATATACTGGCTGACAGATTCAGTGCCAACTTTACCCCTCCCCCCAAAGGACCAATCACAATACCAGTAGATTGCCAGGCACCCAGTATTACTGCTGCAAAGGTTAAAACAGCACTGTCCAAGGCCAAGAATACAGCTTCTATCGGACCTGACAATATGCCTGGCTGTGTTCTACATGAACTACAGAGTGAACTGGCACCTCACTTGTGTGCCCTGTTCAATCACAGCCTCATCTCAGGCTTTGTCCCTACCGAATGGCACACTGCTATAGTCATCCCTCTCCACAAAGGAGGAGTGACTACAGACCCTGGCTTCAGTCTTCAATGATTTGCCAATAATTTACCATAAAACTAAAATGTTATGAGGAGCAGACCAAACATATGAGGCAAAATCTGGACATTCTGTGAACATCTTGCCATTGAGAGACATGGATGTAGAGGGGCTTGCCACCCTTGTAAAATCATTGAAAAATGTAACAAAATTTAACCTCATAGAAAACCACTGAAAAATCTGACCAACTTAAACCACATTTTGTCAACATTTATTCCTGCTCCCCACCCCCATCACTTGCCAATTATATATACCGGCTCTGAGGTCACAAAGAAGTGGGGAAAGTGTATATACCTTTCCTAGTACAATTTCCATTTTGTCAGTGTTTGTGTTTAGATATTCTTACTGTGCTGCCATTTTGCAGTGTCAATATTTTGTTGTTAGTCTTTGGTCTGTCAATCAAATTATAGTTAGATTATGTGTAGGTAAGCAATACATACATATATGAAGTAAATAACCTATGCCCAAAACTGCAAGTGTCAGAGGTATGATAAGAACTGAACAGAAGATGAACAACTTAAAGTATGCATATGTGTGTGTGTGTGTGTGTGTGTGTGTATATATATATATATATATATATATATATTATATATATATATATATATATATATATATATAGATAGATAGATAGATAGATAAATAGATAATGGCATAACTGGAACATCAAAAGTGGATACCATCTAGCTGTTTTCCACTTCTGCCCACATCCATCACAGCACTGGATAACTCTTCTGAGCTGCTTGGATCCGTTACAGCTGACAGAGCTTATCCATCTCACTGAGTGGTGGTTCAGTAGAAACTCCTCCATCTCAGCGAGTGGTGGTTTGGTAACACACACCCCCACATTAGCTCTTCATTCCTATGCCACAGCCTTGAGTCTTATAATAGCATTCTTTATCACATCGCTGGATCTAGGTTTACTATCACATACTCAATACAGAAATAGTTGAGTCTAGCTCTACCATATCCTCATATCAATAGCTGGAATATAAAAAACTAGATATTACCGATTGTCCGAAATTACACTCCTTCTAGACCCATTTTGGCACTTGTTCATGGGTCTGAGGCAGTTAGGAGTTCTGGCATTCAGTGTTTTTAATCACGTATTCACCATGCTGACTGTCAATGAATGGTTGCAGTTATTATTCAACTCAACCATTGAACATATGATAGTAAACATTGGTCCTGTGTCTGATAGCCTTGTAGTCACAGCCATCGCCTCAAACCACATTCACATCACTGACCACCTGCCACCAGACATGATCAGAGAAGAGTTTTCAGTTTATTGAAGATTCAAGATATGTGCTCTATGGAGATGGGGAGTCTGGACTATGATTTCATTCTCAGACAGTAGCATAGTTAGGGAGGGATAAAGGAAGCATTTGTGCCAAGAGCAAAGTGTTAAGGGGCATAACCTTTCTGTACAAGAATTCCAAATTAGATAGGCACTTGAGTTCAGCATTTTTTTTTGCTAGGGGCTGTGGATTGGCTACTGTAGGTAGCCAATCCCACAGTAAGACTAAGTCTTTTTTTGTCCTTCATTTGTAAGCTGAGGATCGCGGCTTTAGAGGGGGCATAATTGGCAGCTTCCTACAGTAATAAGAAGACATTTTATTTTTTGCTCTTCTTGAGTGCTGGGGGAGCATGTAGATTTGTTGGAGTGTGATTGGTGGATTTTCTATAGGAGGTCAAGTGCCTTTCTACATTAATCCAAATATTTGTTTTACCTCTTCACTTGAAGAGCTGGTGGGGGGGGGGTTGCATGGGGATTGGGTACTGTACTGTAGGAAGCCAATCAACTTTCTACAGTAAGCAGAGACTTTTTTGCTTATCACAGAATGCTAGGTGAGCCAGCAATAGCTCAGTTCTCGGCATCTGAGAATGCAGGTTTTCATGGGATTGATGCTGTCTTTGTTGGTTTAGGTGTCATATACCTATAGTGAAGTGAAACTGAAATATATCAAGCAACACACACAACACATTAGGGGCTCTGAAGTTATAAGCTTATGTAGTAGCGTTCATGAAAAAAAATCATTGTGCAGGTATCACTATTTATTTTTTAATAAAAAATATTAATCTGAGTAAGAACATCTAAACAATTCTTGTACAATCCTCCCATACCCTCAGGACAATAACAGAACTACAGAATGGGCAAAAAAGATGTCAGGGATGCAGAACAGCATTAGCAATGAATAGTTTCTTAATGTAACATTAACCTGCAAATAGTTTCACATGTCAGATATGTCGACATCCTCTGAATTTTGGCAGAAACCTATAACTGCAATAACAACTGTTATATGTTCATTACCAAACCAATTTTGCAAAGTGTAGCCAGCACTTAAGTTTGTTAAAAAAAACCTCCACCTTCTCCTACAATTTAACTCAGTTCTTAGGGTACTTTTCTCCGGACAATATGATTCCAGTACTGTGTAGGTACTTGAAACCTGCTTGTACTTTATAAAACTTTCATTTCCTCATTTTGGTATCAAAGGAAGGGAAAGACCACCCATTTTTTTTTAAGATTAACTTCTGACATAAGTTACAGAGGAATTTGTTTACACTTGCATGACAAACCACAGACACCAAGAAAAAATGGTAGTCAGGAGCACAGGCATTTGTAAACAAGACAGAGAGAGGTGTGAAACTGTATTCCATTATCTTTATTGCAGAGAGGAATAGCATTTTCAGTGATTCATGGCTGCTTTCAGTGTAGCCATGCCTTTCATAGCAAAACAGAGCAATTAGATCAGTCAATGGTTCAAAGGCAGATGTCTCCTCTTTTGACAAATTTACATAAGTAGCATCACTGTATTGAAATGCTAAACTTTAAACTTTAAATGTTTGTTGTTTATACTACTTTACATTTTAAGATGACTTTAATATAGTATCAAAGATGTCTGTGACATTTAGAGAAAAGTCAGAAAATATTTTTCTTGTAATTCTTGTAAGGTATCAGCACATTTACCAAAGTGTAGGGTGATGGGCTGTCAATTCATCTTGGACTACAAAAAGATACTTTAAACAAAGGCCTGCAATTTAACAACTGTTTTAGCTGCAGCTGTATAATTCCTTAGTATATTATAAAATAAGCCCTGAGACACACACTAATTAGGGCCATTCAAGAAATAAAAGAAGCAGTCCTGTTACAGCTAGTACAAAAGATTAATCCCATTATATGTCAACTGAATGGGAAGACACCACTGCTTTGTTATGTCTAGTATGACTCAAATAAAGCAGACTTAAAATGGATTATGGGAACGAGAAAGGCTTGAAGAAAAATATGATCATGTTGCTATGTTAAGTCCCATTGACAGCCATTTTGCAGAAAAAAAATATTAAAATTCTATCACAAGCAGTCAAAGTGATTGTAAGGTGTTAAAATAACACAAAAAAGAAAGATAGGGTGAAAAATATATTTTTTTAGTTCTAAGGTGGATTTTTCCTTTATTATAAACATTTTAAAATAAATCAGTAAGCGGTGTTTGTGCAGAACATAACATACCTTGACAGACTAAGAGATTCTCCAAAAATATCCATAAATGCAACAGTTCTAACAGTCAGCAGCAGTAGCTTTGCTTGGAAAAAACTGGGAAGCCAAGCGGCCTCAATAGAACAATGGAAGTTACAAAGACCCGCATTCTCCTTATATGGTATAGATTAACCCATCTTGCCACATTGAATATGTAAACCAGTTGTCAGCTTGTCAGCTCATTGTCTTTCCTGAATCACTCAATCTTTATGAGAAGTTGGACAGGTAATCATGGTGTTGTGACCTACACAATACTGTGCACACTCCTGAGCACTACAAGAGTGGGTATTCAGACCTTGGGATAGGTAATACCTTACAAGTGTGACTCATTAGTTGTGCACATTTAATTACTTGTTTATCACTCCTGCTAATTGGATGTGTATTTACAGAGGGTGTATCAGACAGAATAGGCTTACTGGCAAAGTTTCATGTACATTTACTGACTTAGGAGATAAACTTTATATACGCTTTACTAAAATATTTTAAGAAAATAATGATATACCTGGGAGGACAAAGTGACTGTATGTCATATCAAATGTAGAAAAAGTAGACACAGAGAAAAAAAGTTAAAATTATTGTAAAATGTACTTCATTCATGATACAAAGACATTGCAATGGAGAAGTGCACACAGAAAATGAAATAACATAGTCTTGTCTTCCGGACATTTGTTTGCACTTTCACATGCTTTACTATCACAGCTACTGCAAGGATTACATTCAGCAAGACTTGTATTGTGAAAAGGCAAATGACTAGTGTGTGATAGCATAGCTATATTGCTCTCTAAATGTACAATGTCAGTAATACAAAGCTCAGTACATGTGCTCCACTTTTAGTACATTACTATTCCAAAACTGAGGTGGCAAGCACTGTTAATTATGTTAATGTAACCTAGAAATGCTATGGTTTCAGGATTCAAATCTAAGGAGATAGACATCTTTGTGAAAATGGAGATTCTCACTTCTGATGTTTAACATGTATAAACCATATAAATTATCACACAGATTTGTTTTTTTTTAATTCATTCTTTATATGACACTTAGCATTGCATGCTGATGGCTGACAGCGGTGACCATCTCTGAGGTACAATACACTTTCCATGGCAAAAATTCAAAGTTTGATTTATCATGTGAAAAGACAAAGCCATTGGTTGCCCAAATGACAGTGTTGATGGTACATGTTAGTCAGCACTCTGGAAAGTACTGAATGTAGAAAAGACACCTGCCATGTAACTTTCTCAGTGGGTAAACGTGTTAATGCATTAAGTTCTGAAAAGCAGCACAAACAGTGTAGGGTTTGAATTGCTACTAGGAATAGTTTATTTTTAGGGATTATAATAAACATTCTTTTGTTTAATAAAACATAACTTCACCTCCAGTTAAAACTATGAATGTTACAACACAAGCATGTGTGATGGATGATACACAGGATAACTTTGATATGCGTCACTGATGATACTCATAGCATTTCTTATAGGAAAAAGATACTTGTATGTGCATAATGTTTGAAATACTTATTGTACAATAATATAATGCAGTACAATTACAAACATAATGGTTTGGGAAATGGCGAGAGCTTGAACATGACTTCAGAGTAATTTCAGGGGAATTCTATACATGTCATTAGCCTAAGTGTACATTGGACTGATATATGCTGTGTAGAGCATCACCTACTATATACTGTATACAACCTATTCCTCAATATGTCTCATAACATAAATCCATCACGATGTCAATAACAATAATGACTATAGAGAATTATGTCAAATTTTATAGCCAAGACTCAAAAAACAAAAAAACTGACAACTGTGTGATAACATAGATATACTGCTGCCCATATGTAAGTGTCAGAAGTACAAAGCTGAGTACCTGTACATTAACTTGTCAGTGTGTCAGGTGACAAACACTGCAGTTTATATCAGTGTTTCATGGTAATGCCATGTTTTCTGGGTTTAAATCTAGACAGGGTAGCATCTCAATGAAAGTAAGGATCCTAACTGTCAATGTTTCACTGGCCCAAAGACACAACATTGGGAAATCATCACATTGATTCATGATTTTTTTTTTGCTTCATCCTTTGCACATCACTCAGAATTGTATATTGAGGCCCCTCAGAGGTCACTACCATTGAATGACATTTCACTTTCCAAGGTAAATTAAAATTTGACCCCACGTGCACAAAGATTTAGCTGTCAGTCACCCCAACAAATGAGCTGATGGGTGTACTTTAGTCAGCACTTTGGACAGTACTGAATGCAGAAAATACACCTGTCATATAACTTTCTCAGTGGTTCAGTGTGTTAATGTAGGTCTATATCAGATAATAGAACTTTTAAAAGTTCGAACACCATATGGTCGAGACCATATGTTCGAACTCTTAAAAGTTTGAAAATCAAATAAAAAAAAAACCCAGAAAAAACCTACCTGAAAGCTTAAGCAGGGGGGCAAGCCCCCCTGCACCCCCCCGCACCCACCGCTCTTTAAATATACCAACTCCAAGATTGCACTACAGTGCAGACAATGGAAAACTTACATTGCTGTACTGTACGGGGGGTCACCGTTGAAACGTTCAAACTTTTAAAAGTTCGATCATATGGTGTCGACCATATGACGTTTGAACTTTTAAAAGTTAGACCACATGATAGGAACCCTGTTAATGCAGTTAGTTCTGAAAAACAGCCAAGACAGTGCAAGGTTTAAATCCACATTCAGCTATGTTTTACTTTAAGAGTTGGAATAAAGATTGTCATTTAGGTTTTCTGTACTTGAAAGTTCAAAGATGAATGTTGCAACACAAGTATGTATAATGGATGCTAAGCAATTTAACTTTGATCTGTGTCAAGTGCATCCCTCAGAGCACAGCTGATAGTAAAGTTAATGCACACTTGCATGTGCATGATGTTACTAATAGTATGAGGCATTACAATTAGAAACACTGGGGATTAGGGAAAGCAAAAGAGGTCAGCAACACAGGAATAAATGTACGTCTGAACATGGCTTCAGTGGAGTTAGATTTGTCATTACCCCAAGTATTAAACTGTAGTGATGTATGCCTTTTTGAGCATCATATGTCCTGTAAATTCTTCATGGCTCCTACCTCAATATGTATTATAGCATTACTGCATGTGTTTAATGAATACAACGAGTCACCAGACAAAGTCAACATTTTACAAATTAATGCAATGGAAAATTTCCACAGGAATACATGTATGCCACAAATTATTAATCCAATAAAGGGACAACTTAACATGGGACAGTTGCAGGGTTGTCAGAATTAGGTGTATCTCTATCCATGCTCACAATTGTACATCTCATCTTACACCACAAGAAAGTTAGTTCTCCTGTGGCAGAAACAGTCAATACACACAGTAATGAATTTAAGGCTACATTTTGTTATGGCTTTTATTCCCAGGCACAATCACTCACAGTTTTAAAACATTATGTGCCACCAAAGCATTCTGCAATATGTAAAGTACATTCACATAAGGACAACACCAAATGACAGCATCATCAGTGAGACTGGGATATCATAATTGTTTCTGACAATGTTCCACTTATGATTGCCATCAACCATTACAGAAAACATACTCTGAGGTGCCAGTATATAATTTGAACTGGAACTGAGATACCATCATTAAAAAGTAGTTGCTAGAGCCACTCTGGAACATTTGTACATACACTGATTGGCACACATGGCCAAGTCTCACTGTTATGTTTCACTCATAAAGTTTATATTAAAGAAACCATATCCAGATTTCACCCCATTCCATTTATGTGCATTTTATCATGCAAATGCAGTACTCTAGCATGTATATCATTGTATGCAGGCTGGTACACACAAGATCTGAATTGAGTACCAGTTCCCTGCCATTTTTCCTGATATCCTTGAGAAGACATGTCAGGCTATAGTGAGAGCAGTGCTCAATTCAGATCCCAAAGTTGGTGTCAAAAGGAGTCCAAGTTCTTTGTTTGTTGCTTTGTAAAGCAATACATCCAAAGGTTGTTGCAGAAAGACTACATCATGTCCCCATACAAGGTTGAGGCTTAGAATAGTTTGGCCAAGGTTATCACCAATCCACTGACATCCCACACACTGGTGAACAATTTTATCAGTATTACAGTGACTTGAAAAAGCGCAAGTAGGAACTCCTCCACTGAAGGGAGAAAGAGTTTATAACCACGATGAACTTGAGTTGTATAAACATTTGTGGTGCATTACCAGCCAATACAATACCATATATTGCAAACACAAAAAGGGATTCATTAATATTTTTCTTTTTTTCTGATTTCTGTTCTGTACAGTCTCTGAAGAAATATAAAGGAATATGGAGGCACATCAAGAAGGATTTCAACATCTCAGAGAGATGCAGGGTAAATATGGCTCAAGTATAAATGATAGCCATTTAATATGTCAGAATTTTAAATCACTTCTATCAGTTTTGAGAACATCAGTACATAATTGCTTGACACAGTCACAAATGAGTAGATATACTCTATATATAACAAGCAAACAGGTCTGCTTGAATAGCTCTTGAACATTGCATTAGCCAATGTTTCAGCCAACTTAGCTGGTTGTGGGTTAAATCCAAGCAGCAGTGATTAGTGTGTAGTACTTAAAAGTGTAATATTCTGCAATCAGTAAGTTAGAATAAAATTGTAATCATTTCACATAGACATTTTATTATTCTGAATGTATAAAGCATATGTGCAATAGTCATACAACAATCCTAATGTGTATAATAAAGATTAAATTAATGTGTAGTTTAACACATATGTATGGCTTTACATTCATATGAGGATGTGACAAATCTTAACATATTTAGGCGGCAATATAGATGGTATGTGATATAGTAAAACCCATCCAATGGGGATGCACAAGCCAGTGCATTTCTTTGTGCTGGTCCCAAGCCTGGATAAATGGGGAGGGTTGCATCAGGAAGGGCATCCGGCGCAAAAATTCGCCAAATAATTAATGCGGACACCAGTAAATATTTCCATACCAGATCAGTCGAGGCCCGGGTTAACAATGACCACCACCAGTACTGTTAGCCAACAGGGTGCTTGCAGAAATTGGGCTACTGTTGGCTGAAGGAGGAGAAGAGGCGGAAGGCATGGCCAAAGGCAGGAAGAGAGGAGAAAGGCTAGGACAGTGGTAGTTAGTGTTGGAACTTTGAATGTTGGCAGTAGGACTGGTATAGGGAGAGAGCTAGCTGATATGATGGACAGAAGGAAGGTTGGTATATTGTGTGTGCAAAAGACCAGATGGAAGGGGATTAAGGCTAGGTGTATCGGAGGTGGGTTCAAATTGTTTTATTGTGGTGTGGATGGGAGGAAAAATGGCGTACGAGTTATCCTGAAGGAACAGTATGTTAAGAGTGTTTTGGAGGTGAAAAGAGTGTCGGACAGAGTGATGTTTATGAAGCTGGAAATTGATGGTGTAATGATGAATGTTGTTAGTGCATATGCTCCACAAGTTGGGTGTGTGATGGATGAGAAAGAAAAATTTTGGAGTGAGTTGGATGAAGTGGGGATGACTGTACCCAAGGGTGAGAGAGTAGTGATTGGAGCAGATTTCAGTGGGCATGCTGGTGAAGGGAACAGAGGGGATGAGTAAGTGATGGGTAGGTATGGTGTTAAACAAAGGAATGCAGAAGGTCAGATGGTAGTGGATTTTGTGAAAAGGATGAACATGGCTGTGGTTAATATGTATTTCAACAAGAGGGAGGAGCATAGGGTGACATACAAGAGTGGAGAAAGATGCACACAGGTGGATTATAGCTTATGTAGGCGGGCCAGTTTGAAGTAGATTGGAGACTGTAAAGTGGTGACTGGGGAAGGTGTAGTTAGGCAGCATAGGATGGTGGTTTGTAGGATGACGTTGGTGATCAAGAAAAGGAGGAGGAGTGTGAGGGCAGCACCAAGGATCAAAAGGTGGAAATTGAAAAAGGGTAATTGTGAGGTAGAGTTCAGGGATGAATTAAGATAGGCACTGGGTGGCAGTGAAGAGTTACCAAATAGGTGGGTAACTACAGCAGAGCTAGTAAGGGAGATGGCTAGAAAAGTGCTTTGTATGACATCTGGACAGATGAAGGACGACAAGAAGACATGGTGGTGGAATGAGGAAGTACAAAAGAGTATACAGAGAAAAAGGTTGGCAAAGAAGAAGTGGGATTGTCAGAGAGCTGAAGAAAGTATTCAGGAGTATAAGGAGATGAGGTGCATGGCAAGAGAGAGGTGGCAAAGGCTAAGGATAAGGCATATGAAGAGTTGTATGAAAGGTTGGACACTAATGAGGGAGAAAAGGACCTGTACTGATTGGCTAGACAGAGGGACCAAGCTAGGAAAGATGTGCAGCAGGTAAATGTGACAAAGGATAATGAGAGAAACATACTCACAAGCGAGGAGAGTGTGTTGAGGAGATGGAAAGAGTACTTTGAGGGGTTGATGAATGAAGAGAATGAGAGGGAGAGAAGGTTGGATGATGTGGGGATAGTGAATCATGAAGTACAATGGATTAGCATGGAGGAAATAAGGATAGCTATGAAGAAGATGAAGAATGGAAAGGCTGTTGGTCCAGATGACATACCTGTGGAAGCATGGATGTGTTTAGGTGAAATGGCAGTGGAGTTTTTAACCAGATTGTTTAATGAAATCTTGAAAAGTGAGAGGATGCCTGAGGAATGGAGAAAATGTGTTTTGGTACCGATTTTTAAGAATAAGGGTGATGTGCAGAGCTGTAGTAACTACAGAGGGATTAAATTGATCAGTCACAGCATGAAGTTATGGGAAAGAGTAGTGGAAGCTAGGTTAAGAAGAGACGTGATGATTAGTGATCAGCAGTATGGTTTCATGCCGAGAAAGAGCACTACAGATGCAATGTTTGCTCTAAGACTGTTGATGGAGAAGTACAGAGAAGGTCAGAAGGAGTTGCATTCTATTTTTGTAGACTTAGAGAAAGCATATGACAGGGTGCCTAGAGAGGAGTTGTGGTATTGTATGAGGAAGTCGGGAGTGTCAGAGAAGTATGTAAAAGTGGTACAGGATATGTACGAGGGTAGTGTGACAGCGGTGAGGTCTGCAGTGGGAGTGATGAATGCATTTAAGGTGGAGGTGGGATTACATCAAGGATCAGCTCTAAGCCCTTTCTTATTTGCAATAGTGATGGGCAGGTTGAGAGACGAGATCAGACAGGAGTCCCCGTGGACTATGATGTTTGCAGATGACATTGTGATCTGTAGTGAGAGTAGGGAACAGGTGGAGGAGACCCTGGAGAGATGGAGATATGCTCTAGATAGAAGAGGAATGAAGGTCAGCAGGACTAAGACAGAATGGGTCTATATTAGAACACTGAACTTTCTAATATTGAACCCTATTAATCGAAAATTTAAAACAGCGAACATACAGAACAGCTAATTTTTTTCCTAGGGAAAAAATTTGCTGTTCCAAAACACATACACACAACACAAGCACACCAAACAAACAGCAATCCACACACATACACCTAAACTCTTACACCTAACCCTACACTAAATTATACATACGCCACTAACTATCCACTTACCTTAACCCAAACCCTAACCCTAAGGTCTGTCACTATCGCACAGTCACCTCACCCGCGCCCTAACCCTAACTCACCTACCCCACCCTAACCCTCATGTCCACACAATCGCACACTTACCTGACCAGTGCCCTAACCCTAACTCATCTACCCCACCCTAACCCTCACATCCACACAATCGCACACTTACCTGAACCCAACCCGTAACTTTCCACCACAATGCTGAAAATACCGAAGCAACAGAAACGGACAACTAATTTCTTTCCCTAGGAAAAAATTTGGTTTTCTGTTTCTTCGATATTTTCAGCATTTGCTGAAAACGGGTCAATATTAGAACACTCAAAATTTTGAAAGTTCGGTGTTCTAATATAGACTTGACAGAATATATGTGTGTGAATAAGAGGGAGGATAGAAGAATGGTGAGGATGCAAGGAGTAGAGGTGGTGAAGGTGGATGAGTTTAAATACTTGGGATCAATAGTTCAGAGTAACGGTGAGTGTGGAAGAGAGGTGAAGAAGAGAGTACAGGCAGGATGGAGTGGGTGGAGAAGAGTGTCAGGAGTGATTTGTGACAGATGAGTACCAGTAAGAGTGAAAGGAAAGGTCTACAAGAGGGTAGTGAGACCAGCTATGTTATATGGGTTGGAGACAGTGGCATTGACAAAAAGGCAGGAGTTTGAGCTGGATGTGGCAGAGTTAAAGATGTTAAGATTTGCACTGGGTGTGACAAGGGTGGACAGGATTAGGAATAAGTATATTAGCGGGTCAGCCCAGGTTGGAAGGTTTGGAGACAAAACCAGAGAGGCAAGATTACGTTGGTTTGGACATGTGCTGAGGAGGGATGCTGAGTATATTGGGAAAAAGATGCTAAGGATGAAGCTACCAGGTAACAGGAAAAGTGGAAGGCCTAAGATAAGGTTTATGGATGTGGTGAGAGAGGACATGCAGGTGGTTGGTGTGACAGAGCAAGATGCAGAGGACAGGAAGAAATGGAAACAGATGATCCGCTGTGGCGACCCCTAATGGGAGCAACCAAAAGAAGATGATGATTTATAATATTTTCCATGTTATCTCTCCTCCCACCATATTTCTTCATTTTGTTTTATAATGACATTTGGACCATGATTTCTGCTACAACATGAATGACCACTAGCATAGGGAGCTAGACCAGCCACAATGGATTAGGCTGCCATCACTGTACAGGTAGTAGCAGCACTATCACCAAAGGCAGCATGGACACCCAGCACATCTGGGTCCCAATCAGTCAGTATTACTTCTAGAACTCTTACACTACCTGCTCCAACTGCATCAGGTAGGTCTATCCCAGAAGCTGATATGCTGATACCTACCAGGAGTAGTGTCACTGGAGGTGGAAATTACATCACCTATCCAGAGCTGACAAGGATTGTGGAAGAGATAATTGAAGGGGATTTTCAGTGCCCACATCAGACAAATAAAAAAAATCTTGCATTTATTAGCCCAATCATTGACCCATCTGGCATGGTCCAATGTGCCTGTTATGGCAGGAGACAGTGATGATAATTCAGAGGGTGAGGACTCCCTAGATTCTCACCATACTCATGCTGGATGAGGATGTGCTTCTGAAGTCCTCTCCTTATCCCTAATCATGATGTCTCCCAACTTTTTGTGTTCACCATCATGCCTGTATGTCTGTCCTGCTACCTAACCTACCCTACTTACTTATCCTGTTATTCCTAACTACATTCCCCAACACATCTCTCTCTCTCTCTCCCATTAAAAAATTATGCTTCATACATAGTTCTGCATTTCATTTGTGTGTGTATGACACACTTGATTTGGTCCAATTAGTCACACAAAATCATGACATTTTTGTCACATACCACTAATGTGCTGACTTTCCATATTCCTCATATTCTCTGTAGAAATAGTTTGTTACCGTCTGAAGTAGTTAGCTATGGTGTGTTACACCCTCACCCAGCACATTCCTTTCTACTTCCATCAGTGTCCCACCCTCAGCTTGCCCCCATTCCCACCACATACATGGTCAGAATTAGTTGATAAACTAGACTCTCTGTTTTTGTCCTCATTGCTTACCAGTGACAAATGACGTTGAATAGCATTCCATGTCTTATGAAAAAAACTGAAGATCTGACCAAAACACAGTAGCATAATGACCATCTACTTCTCAGAAGTCAAGCCAATGTCAAGGGCTGTGGCTGACCAAGTTTGCAGATGATTATAAACAGGAAGCAATCATAGAATCTCCCCACGACACTAATATCCTCTCTGGAGGGTTCATACAGACAAATATCTGGTGCCATAGACATGGCTTAAGACTCAGTGCCAAGAAATGCATACTAGTACCTTTTGGGAAGTAGATTACCCAATGAGGATATTAGTGTCTTGGGGAGATTTTATGATTGATTCCTGTTTATAATCATCTGCAAACTTGGTCAGCCACATCCCTAAGAGTAGACCAAGTCATCTGAGATTTAGGGACATCGTAGACAGTAACCTGGCTTTCAACCAACATGTCTCTATGGTAGCAAAGAAGTCATTGATGTTGTTTAGCATATAACAAACAATATGGCATTTAGTTCAAAGGAAGTCATTGTTGCACTGTTCTCAGCTCTCATCAGACACTTCATCCACAAAGAGGGTATTAACAACATGCCCTGTGCAGATCGCCTCAAAGTCTGGTTCCTATACTCTGTCTCCTATAGACTGTTGGTGGTGATCTATGCCTGGTACACAAGGCATTCCAGAATCCCACTCTGACTGAGCTCTTGCATATCAAGAAAACAAATAATATCCAAACGATCTAATACAGGGATGTAAACCTTGCATATGAAATAAATAGGACATGTTTGAGGGACAGGTATATGTCTCAGAGAATACCCCTTCTCTGGAACAGGCTTCCAATTCATGTAAAGCAGAGTTCTTCCCTGACCCTGTTTAAGCATAACCTGGACTAGTGGAGCAAAAATCAGAAATTCACCCCTTCTCTGTCATCTGTGTATCTAATGGAGAGAGGCAAGCTATAAATGTTTGACCACACCTGCCCTAGTTTATACATACCCCTTAAAATAAACTGTAAGGCACCAAATTTGTTGGATATATTTGGGATGTAGCCATGGATGCCTGCTTATCCCTTCTTGAATATGCCCCTCCCTGAGTAGCATCTGTATCCAAATGTAACTCCACAATAAACTGAACAATCACCAGTAAAATATGTAGATTCATCATTTTCATCCCAAAGCAGGAACAGTCATATTTAGATATGCAAATGACGTATGTAACTCTATGAATTGCAGAAGGAGTCAGTTCTACGCAGATTTCAGGTACTGTGAAGAGCTCTTTTGGCTAACATCAAAGACTGAAACAATACTAATTTCACAAACTTTAATCATAGTTTGACATTGGAATGGGGTGGAGTCCCCTCCTGGTATTAGAAACACAAAATACATAGAGAAATTAAAGCAAAAGGAACACCACTGCAGAACAATTGAGAGAGCTAACTGGCTGCCAGTGAACAAAAAATAGAGCTTCTTTTAAGATCACAATTTTTCAGGTTTCTAAACAAGAAAACAAATTTGCCCTTAGTAGATAAATTATTAAGACAGTCACCTTCCGCTTCCTATAGTCACAGAAATCGGAGGCACACTGAACCAATATTAAAACCTAAATTTGACTGCACAGACCACTGCCTCTCATTACAGACAGTGGGAATCTAGACCTTCCTGCATCCAAGACATCTGCTCTTACCCTACATTCCATTCCCAACCTAAAGCTCATCACCAGACACTTTAGAAATGCCAGTGTCACTCATCCAGTCACATCACCTGACTTCTTCATTTTATATCTCCTGCAACAATTAAACAGCTTTGCTACTCTTTTTTCATTTCCCTCTCCTCACTGTAATTCTTTTTAGGTTTCCTTCACTCACTCTTCACTCAAATACCAAAGAAACTTCTCATTCACTCACCTTGAAGTGGCATATGCTAGCTTCTCAGCTTTTTGGCTAAGATCAAGTGTAATTGTATTTTCTTACTATTTATTGTATGCTTTGTCATGTTATGTTCCACCATGCTTAATTTAGTATACTACTTAAGTATTCTAAATAGTTGTGTTTTTATCTATATGTAAGTTTTTTTATTATAAATCTGTCTTCCCTGGATTGACACTGAAATCGCTCAATGTAAACAGCACTCTACCTCTGATTAACAAATATTAAACAAAAAACAAACAAATGAAATAAATAAAATTGTCTGTAATCTGTCAGGGGACAAAGTTGTGGCAGAAATATCTAATCAAAGAAATGACTGCACTTCAGAAAATTTATCTTAAATACCTTGGGTACTCAAGAGTGTGCTTTAGCAGATGTCCAAACTGGGACAGTGGGAAAAACTGATTCCTAAGCATTAGCTGGTCTGGCTAGTGACCTAGATCTGGGATGCATACCTTCTGCTACCAGTAATATACTTTTCTTAGCCATCCAAGCTTGTCATAAATTCACAGTTTAAAGTTTTTTTTCTAATTTCTCCAAATGTTTTGGGTTTCTAATACTGTGAAAAGGGTGGACCCCATTCCTGAGTCAAAGTATAAGTTATAGCAATAACCCACGCCTGAGTGTGGGTAATGCTGGATTTACCCACGGTTGGCATGGTTTGGTCCCGAGGGCGAAGCCCGAGGGACCAAACAAAGCCAACCGTGGGTAAATACAGCATTACCCACACCCAGAAGTGGGTTATTGCTATTATACCATCACATTATTTAAGAAAAGAAACTATTACTTTTCTTAAATAATGGCATAGTATAATGCCTGTTTACTGCCCTTCCGCAGATGTCTGGCATCCGCGGCAGTTCTGATGTACAGAAGAGCTGTGGGCAAAAGCAACGGAGAAAGCAAGATCTCCGTTGCTTTTTTTTTTACTGTTTTCGCTATGTTAAATGGGTTTAACATGGCGAGACAGTTTTAAAATAAGCAACGGAAATGTCCGTTGCTTATTTTAAAACTGTCTCGCTATGTTAAACCCATTTAACATAGCGAAACAGTAAAAAAGCAACGGAAATCTTGCTTTCTCCATTGCTTTTTTTTTAAAACCTGTCTCGCTATGTTAAATGGGTTTAGCATAGCGAGACAGCTTTAAAATAAGCAACGGAGATCTCCGTTGCTTATCTTAAAGCTGTCTCGCTATGTTAAACACATTTAACATAGCGAGACAGTGTTTTAAAAGTAGAGTTATACTAATGGAAAAAGTCCGGCGACGGACCTTTTCCATTAGTATAACTCGATTTACAATGTGCACGCTGGCCAATCAGCGTGCACGTTTTGGGGGGGGGGTCATGGTATAATAAGCAATAACCCACGGCTGGGTGTGGGTAAACCAAGCATTGCCCATACCCAGCTGTGGGTTATTGCTATTATACAATGATCTTATTTAAGAAAAAAAATACTTTCTTAAATAATGTCATCGTATAATGCCTCCATGTTGCCCTTCAGCGGTTTTCCGGTATCCTGGGGCGTTTTCTGATGTACTGTGCTTGCATATGGGACTTGTGTTCCCATGCTTACACAGTATATCAGTGCTGTATAGGGGTAACAACAGAGAAAGGAAATCTTCATTGCCTTTTTTTTAATTGAAAATAAAAAAAAAAACAGAAATTGGGAGACTTTTTATGTTTGGGAGAGCCAGAACAGACAAAATAAAAGGATAATCAGGTAAGTTTCTTTCATTTTGCATAATGTATCTGATTATCCTCTTATTTTTGTCGGTGCTGTCCCCCTTGTTCATTTCAGGTCTTCTGTTTTCTTTTTTAGGGCAAAACAAAAGAAAAGAAAAGCAAACAAAAATTAGGAAATATACTAATGGGAAGAAGTCCAGGCGACTGGACCTTTTTCTGTTGATATATTTTTGGATTTACAAAGGGCATGCTGGTTGGACTAGCCAATCAGCATGCTCATTTTTGAATATTGATGGCCAGCCATTGTGTAATGAAGTTTATGTAATTACTTACTATTGCTTCAGTTTTTGATGCTTGAAAATAATGCTCTTCTTAACATCCACAATGTACTCAAAATTGTCTCCTTCTGCAGTTCATATGGAATTCCATGTATTGGTAGCATATTTAAGTGAATTTGAGAATTAATTTTATTAGTCCTGCTGTTCCTACTACTATTAGAACTATGTGTCTTTCTTTCTCCTATATTGCTCTAGTTTATGCATGCATAACCTGGCATTGTATGACTTTATGTTTCTCAGTAAACAGGATGATAGTGTCACTAGGTGTGGCTATTTCAATTATTAATGTTACTTGTGTCCTTGTTTTATGGCTTCTATATCTGTTTTTCTTGCTTCTGCATTTTAAACTATTGGTACTGTATGAGCCCATGTGATCAGAATGTCTTCTTTTACAACAATTCTTGGTGGTTCATGGTTTCAGTGCTTCTCAGCAACAACAAACACACAAACAGTACTGTTTGCACAATCCTCAGTGCAACAGTCTTGCCACATTATTTTACCTTTCATTATAACGAACCTCAGTCAACAAGATGTGAAATTGTTTCTAATTCCTTACTGCAGGACCATTTGTCTATTTTTTTGTAAAAGATGCTTTACTTGTAAAATACCAGGAAGTGGAGGAGAGTGTGAACTTTACTTTGCAGATACTCTATCCAAGGGAACCCTGTACTTAAAGTTGGGTTGTATGCCTAAGAAAATATCTGCCATGCATTTTTTATATGCCAACATGTAGTAGCTTCTCAGTGCAAGATCTGAAAATACATATAATCTGGGATAATAGGAGTCTTCCATTTTGAGATTTCTATATTTCTAAGCTCTTCAGGGTTGTTCAGAGACTTTTGTGTAGAGTTTGTGTATTGGTGAGTTGCAAGTGTTAATGGTATGCGATTTTTTTTTTTTTCAATAATATTTCTTTATTTATCTTTCATAGTGTACAGTTTAACATACAGAGGTGATATTAGATCATAGCTATAACCAAACAGTTAAAACATATTTACACTATTTACATGAATGCTTTCATAGTTTAATATTAAAATAAAATTAAAATAAGAGAAAAGAGAAGATACTTGTTGACTTCATAAACTTCTTTTGAATGCTAATTCCAGGGTTAGTTTTAAAATCTCAGTTTATGACTACATAATGTTGGGGTGGTTCTTGTGTATGTTGTGGTGTATCTTACATTTAGAGGTTTATGTAAGTATAATATTGAAAATCTGTTCCCAGAGTTTGAAAATGTTGGGATTTTTGTTTTGTTTGTTTATTATGTATTTATGGGCTAGTATATGTTTTATCGCCAGAATCCTGAAATTCTCCCAAGAGTTCTTGTATGGGTTAAGCCAATTGGTATCTATGTAGAGTTTCATTAATAGGAAAATATTAATAAGAGTGATTATTTGGTTTTTGGATAGATTATTTGGTGGAATATGTAATATCATAAACTCCCAGGTGAGCGTTGAGGTTTGATAGCCCATTTTTTGTAGTTGTAGTTTCAGGGAGTTCCAAAGTTTGAATACACATTTACAGCTCCAGAATATATGGAAAAGGTCAGCAGTTTTATCTTTGCAATGTGGGCAAGTTGGGGAATTTTTAGAGTTAAATTTATGCAAGCTAAGGCATGTGTAATATGCATTGTTATATATCATGATTTGCATGAATGCTAACTTTTGAAGGGATATAGATTTTACTGTGAGGTTAATTGCTTGTGTTAATTTGCGATCCTCAAGAGGTGATAATTTTTCTTTCCAATAATCAGATATGAGTATATGATCTTGAAATGTCATGTATTTTATCAATTTGTATGAGGATGCTGTATACTTTTTGTTTAGTAAATGAGTTTTCCATAGTAGGTTACTTTTCATTATGTCTTCTTTATTAATGTTGATATCATGAAGATAGCTTAAACACATTTCTTTGATCTGTCTCATGATCAACAGATATGATTTGGGAAGGTTCATTTGGCTTCTTATTTCATGAATAGGACAGTTTAAGTATGGGTATATATCTTGTAAGGTTATGTTTATTATATGTGGGAAGTGTTTTAAGTCTAACATCTGGTTATTTATTTTGAAGTTGGGGTTTTTATGTATGGGTTGTAATAACATCGTGTGATGGAGCAGGTTTACTGATTTAAAGAGTTTTTGTGTTAGCTCTACCGCATTTTTAAGGGGTTGCATTAGATTATATGATTTCGTAGTATTGTTATTTAGGAATGGCAATGCTTTGGGATTTATATCCAGACTTTTGGTATGTTTGAAATAGATTCTTACCCAGTGTGGACACCATGTTTTATCAGATGTATTGTAGTTTGCAATTCTTAAGATTCTGTTAGCGTTTATAATTAAATAGTAGTTTTCAAAATTTGGTAAGTCTAATCCACCTTTGTTTTTAGGGGTCATCAGTTTATCATATGAAATTCTACACTTTTTAGGTTCCCATATAAATTTAGCAAATTCAGTGTGGATCTGCTTGAAGGATTTTTTGGGAATGCTTAGCTGGGAGGACATGAAGATGTATAGTAGTCTTGGTAGGATATTCATTTTTATAATCGAGACTTTGGCTAATGGAGGTAGTTTCAGGTTTTTCCATCTATTTAGGTCAAGTAGGATGTGGTTCCATTTTTGTTTAATATTGTTTAGATAGAAATTTTTGTTATCTGTGGAGAATGTAATCCATAAATATTTAATCATTTCTTCAGTTTTTACTTGTCCTATCAAAGATAAAAGTGAAAAAAATTAGGGGTTTTTAAGGGGAAGATGTTAGTTTTCTTGAGGTTTATTTTGTAGTTTGACATTGTGGCAAATTCTTCAATAGCAGATATTATTTTCTTTATATCCGCAATTGGAGTTGTGCAATAAATATTGAGGTCATCTGCAAATGCTGAAAAGGAAATTTTGGTGTTGTATATTAGTGGGGCATTGTGATATATATTTTCTTTTATATTTAAAAAGAGGGGTTCTAGATATAGGTTGAACAATAACGGAGGTAGGGGACATCCTTGTTGTGTACCGTTTCTGATCTGAATTCTATTAGACCATGTTTTATTTATATATAATGATGTGTAGGGACTATTGTATAATATTTGTAGTGTTTGAATACATTTTTGGGGTATGTTAAAGTAGGGTAGAATTTTAAATAAAAATGTTGTGTTTACTCTATCAAAGGCTTTATGGGCATCTATGATGAGTGCATACATGTTTAGGTTATTTTGGTTAGCGTATGAGATTAGTGTGTGTAGAGTTAATGTATTATCACTCAATTGTCTGGATGTTAAAAAGCCAGATTGTTCACTAGAGGTAATTATATCCATTATTTTTTTAATTCTATTAGCCAGAATAGATGTTACAATTTTGGTATCGATATTTAATAATGATATGGGTCTGTAACTATCCGGATTTTGAGGGTCTGCTTTTTCTTTGAGTATAAATATAGTTTTGGATGCATTAAAGTGTAAATCGTTAATTTTATTGTTTATTATATAGTTTAATATGTGGGATAGGATTTGTGCAATGATAATGTAAAATGTTTTCTAAAATTCCGCTGTGAGACCATCTGGTCCAGGTGATTTATGGGGTTTCAGTTTTTTGATTGTTGATGTTATTTCCTCAATGGTTATTGGTTCTATTAGTTCTTTTTGAAGTTTCATATCGATTTTTGGGAAGTTAAGTTTTTTTAAGAAGTCTCTACTGTTTTCATTTATGGGTAAGGACTGATGGTCTCCATATATTTGTGAGTATATAACTTCAAATATGTTAATAATATCACCATTTTTGTATAATTCTTATTCTCATAGGTTATTTCAGAGATTTGGGAGGATACTCTTGATTGGTTAATAATCCTTGTTAGTGCTCGCGATGGTGTTTGGACATAATTATCATAATTGGCAAGTGTTTTAGCTTCGTGAAGTGATAAGTTATTATTGTGCAACATATAAAGGTCTTTTTGACATTTCAATAATTCTGTTTCAATGTGAGTGTTGAAGCTTTTAATTAGATCTTGCTCTAATGATTTAATTTTATCCACCAGTTGTTGTTTCTCTCTGAGTTGGATTTTTTTATAGTAGGTTGCTTTTTGAAGAAAAATACCCCTGATTTGAGCTTTTGCTGTTGCCCATTCAATATCTGGAAGGTGTTGCTGTTTAGATAAGTTTGCCAGGGTTGATTTAAGGATATCCTGTATTTCCCCAACTATCTCCTTTTTACTTAAAAGATTGGGGTTCAGGGATCAATTATATCCTCAATTTAGTGTATTCATTTTGGTGTTCTTAGTAAGATTTAGGGTAATTTTCGAATGGTCAGAAAGGTATTGAGTATGTATGTTTACTGTAGGGTCTAGATTAATTAGTGATTTGGAGATTAGAAAGAAATCGATTCTCGACCACATTTTATGACAGTTGGAGTAAAACGTAAATTTATTTGGGTTATTTGTTTTGTTGCCATATTTAAATGGATCATATAAATTAAAGTCATATTTAAGTTCGTTTAATGCTATAGATGCCTGCTTATTGTATGCCATATGTAAACTTGATTTATCCTGTTTTGGGTTTTGATAGGCGTTCCAGTCACCTCCCAGAATCATATAGTGATCATGATATTGACTTAAGATAGGATACAATGATGTATAGAAGGAGTGTTGATTGTTGCAAGGTGCATATATATTGAGCAGTAAAATAGGTTTAGCATAGTCAGGAGCTGAAAGAATTACATAGCACCATCTTCCTTCTTTGTCTGTTTTGGTTTCTATAATTTTATCTTGGCATTGCTTCTTAATGATTATAGCTACTCCTGCACTATTGGTTTTACCTTGCAAAGCTATAACTTCTCTTATCCACTTTTTTCTTTGATTACTGATCATTGTTCTGTAGTTAAATGAGTTTCTTGAATTAGTATAAGGTTTGCCTTAGCTTGCAAAGTGAGGTGTAGAAATAGTTTCCTTTTTTTCATGTTCTGGAGCCCCTTAACATTCCATGAATCAACTTCCCACATTTACATGGTTTCTTGGTTTATGTATGTAGTCCTGAGATTTGAGTAAACATATCCAGTTATGTTTGTTTCTTGTCAAGATCATGTTATGAAAGCATTCTTTAATTCCCGTCCCTTCCTTGTGCTTAACCACTAGCCTCCTGGACCAGGAATTAAGCAGGGTCTGAAACGGTTTAACCCTTGTATATTTTTGTAGTATTAGTATAATGTTCACTTGCGTGTTGGAGTTTGTGGAAAAGAAGAAGTTTAATGACCCTGCAAGACTTGTCCCTAACTGTACAAAGCCTACCCAACTCATTCCTTCAGAAAGACACTGCTTTTATAACCTAAGCCTCTTTTGAGATTTACTATAGAATGTTATAGTTTAGGTAATATATTTTCAATCAATTTGGTCTTCGTTAAGTCACAGATCATCAATTCAAGAGGCTTGTCTCTAACAGTATTTACATATTTTCTAGCTCTAAATTGGTAACTCAAACTTTATTTACTAACTATAGTGGTATTAGGTAATAATTCTCATTCTAAGCTTTCGCTATGATTGGTCATTATCTCCTTTGAAGGAGGTTTCTTAACTCTGTTTATTTCCTTCTTAGAATTAAGAGTATATGGGTTCTTAGTCTATGTAATGTTTTGCTGTTGTTTCCTCATTACAGAATTTAAGTGTCTATTTGCGATTACTTATGAGTTTCTTTTATATCTATCTTCTTTGTAGATGTTCTTCTCTTTGTCATTCCTTATAACTTTTTATTGACTCCCAATATTTATTGGTTTTGTGAAGTATTTATTTCTTCTCTTGATTCATTTGTTTGTTATTTTGTGTGGTGTAGTATGATAGTGTTCTCAGATTGGGTCTTTGAATAACCCCATTGTAGTTAACCACAAATGTTTTGTTGCCCTTGCCTTTTGTTGTTCAATTATTGAACGAAGTTATAGTATATAGGTCTTGGCGTGACATATGTCAACTGCAGAATCGTTATTCTTCATATAATTCAATTTACACATTCTTATGTACCCCAGAGAGGGCATTGCAGCTATATATGTGTTTAGTATAGTTTGGTGAAAAAGCTTTTATTTTGTCTTTTCAAATATTGTTTATATGCCTCTGTTAGTATTTGCCTGTTGTGGCCTTCTATTTATAATCTGTATTGGAGTATGCAGTTTGTTACATTTGAAATATTGTTTGATTCTTTTATTATATTGATCAGTATATAGGCATTATGGTTGCTTTTGGGTTACAACCTGTGTTAAGATAAGTCAGTTTCTGTATCAGAGGCTTTTAGTTAACTTTAAGTATATTCCATATAACTATGTGATTTAATTAATGGCTAAGCTCATCAAACTGCATGGCCAGAAAGTAAGAATATGGCCAGCATTTTCATTGACACACCCACATACACCTATACATATACAGCTATACATACACATCTTTACAAACACCGTGAAACTGTAATGAGACTATAAGACAACGGTTGTTGATAAAACCTAGATCTGTAGTGCAGAAGAATAATTCATTCACCGTCTATTATCCAACGGCACGAAAAGCAGTAAATATCCTGCTTTGCTAGCATGTCACATCTGAGTATTGACAGATCCACTGTGTTATTTGGCAACTTGAATGTCAGAAAGTATAAGCAATTCCTTAAGGGATACAGTTAAATGTTAGTGATACATCCTACTAAGAGGAAATACCCAGAGTTTATGATTGCTTGCTCCCTTAGAAACTGAACCTTTTTGCTGATTGGTATTATGGATTGGTATCCCACAATTGAGCTTTGCGTTGCCTGGAATCTTTGCTTTGATGTTAGAGGTCACATCCAGAGCAGACACACTGAGAAATGTTGCAGATATACATGCCAGCATGACAGGATGGGTTTTGCTTGGTGGGCATTTGGAAAAGGTGTTCTAGACGTTAATCAAAGAGGGAACAGCTGGGACTCTGCACTCATGACATCAGACGTTTCTTAGTATAAATGCAGAGTCCTCCAATTTGGTACAAATCTGCTGCGAATCAAAGTCAGCATCTGCAGTATAATCTCTATGTGATAAGTGGCACTTCTAACATCATAAAACTATATAGGGTAATGTATACACTCATAGTAAAACTGCTGGCCACAAGAAATGCACTTTTTTATCTCTGCAGCGATGGAGAGGTAGTAAGGCATGCCTAGTGAATCTGTCAGGTTTATTCAAGGATGATACCTCCATTGCTGATTCAATCAATACTCTGACCATGTTAAAACATATGTGTCTGTTCGTATTATATCCATATACATGTGTAAGAGTCTACACATATATATAGCTGCATATACACATACATACATACACATACACACACACATACACACATAAATATCACGGGTTCCCTTCAAAGGATCAAGGTTTATAATGTCACTTTATAGTATCAAGTCACTGATCCTTAAATTAACGTCCGTGCATAGTAGTGCTCTTTGTAGATTATAGTTCTCTGCAACTGTCGATGGGATTTTATTATTAGATAGATTAATGACTCTCTCTTCAATTTTTCCTTTGGTTTTTATTCCATTTAGCTGCCTCGCAGATCTTCTGATCAGCTATGCCTGCTGCCTAGCTTCTCGTAGGGGGACTCTGTATGTACACGGACTTCCGGAAGTGCCTCCTCTTTATTTTGACCTCCCGGAAATGATATATGGCTTATAGTTCCTCCCGTGGGAAAATCAACATGGCGGACGTGAAATATGATTCCCGATGAGCTCCTCGTGGGCTGTAGAGAAAGAATCAGGGTCGCGCCATTCGAAAAATAATGCCTAGGGCAAAACAAAGCAAAATGATGCGGAAAGAAGTCTCCAGCTGCCCGGATAGCTTACAGCCGGCTTCGAGATCTCCAAGAGCTGAACCGATGGGTGTAACTAATTATCCATGGCGGGAATTTTTTTTAAAAACTGCCAAAAAAGTACTTTTAGCTTCTTTGTGGTTAGCGACCGAGTATTTAACACCATCCACATAAAATATCAGTGTATTTGGATATTTCATTTGAAATTTTAGCTTTCTTTTAATTAAGAACTCACAGTAAGGTGAGAGGAGTTTTCTAGCCTGCCTAATTTGTAGGGGCAGATCGTGTGCAAGTGATATTTTGTTATTGTTCCACATTATGAGCCCACCATTTTTCCTTGCAGATAATAAGATTGTGTTGACATCCTGAAAGTTTAGGAGTTTGGCATACACAGGTCTTGGATTGTTTGATGCTTGAGATTCTCTCAGGGCTCTGTGTGCCCTCTCTATTATTATTTGGTGGGCTGCTTTTTGTAGTAGTAGTGTGGCAAATATTTGTATAATAGAAGGGATCATTCATTGTGCTGTATATTTTCCAGTATGCCTCTGATGATTATGTTATTCCTTCTGGATCTTGCCTCAAGATCAGTAATTTTTGCTTGCATGTTTTGGATGTCTACATCAAGTGCATCTGATTTTTTGGAAATTAGAACTATTTTTTTCTTCATTTTCTGTTATTTTGCCTTCTGATTTGTCCATTCTTTCTATTATTTGGTTAAAAGATTTTCCAAATGATTGTAGTTGGGTGGACAGTTCTTTTATTGCCTCGTGAATAGGTAGTAAAGCTGCCTTGATGTCATCCAGATTTGCAGATTGATCTGCTTTGTTTTTGTTCCCTGCTTTTGCAGAATCTTGTTGTTTTGTTATTTTCTGTCTTTTAGACTTTAAATCTTTCTCAGGTGAAAGTAGTTCTGATAGTTTAGTTTTTGTTGTTGTAATGTCCATGTTTTTGTCTTCTCTTGACATTTTGTGCAGGTGAGGTGAGGCGTCTTGGTTTAAAGATAGTGTTCACTATATACAGTTTCCTGAGCACACGGCTTTCTTTCCTTGTCTCCCTCCTTTGCCTCAGATAATCTGTTAGAATCCTAGTAGTTTGACTGTTTATTCAGGTTTGTTTTTCCCTTCCAGGGTTTTTGAGTGTTGATTAGAGTTATTAGCTCAGATTATTATAACAAAATAGATCCTGGTTTTTCCTCTGGATTGTTTTTTTTCTGTAAAGATTGAAGAGCTGTAGGTTAGCAGTGTCTACAGAACAGCGGCCATCTTTGAATCCAATGGTATGCAGTTTAAATATTTAAGACTTACTGATATAAGGCGATTGCATGCAAGCCAGTGAATGTAGCTGGGAGGCAATGCTGACTTCCAGCTAGCTGTAGTAGGGAAGGAAAAGCAAATGGAATAGTTCTAGACCCAGATTAGTGGCCCGATAAGGAATCAGAAAAATCAGAAACTAAAGAAAATGCATACCTTTGTGTTATCACATTGTCATCAGCAATATTAATGTCCCTGCAGTCCTGTGTGTCATTGTTACTGTTGTTTTTAGTTGTCCTAGCCAAAGTGGTTTGAAGGGGAGGCCTTACTGAATAGATTTAATTGTTGACTAAACTTACTTGTTCCCACAATGTACTCTGCATTCCCAAAGAAGACATTTTGAAAATCCCACTCCTTCAGGTAATTCTCGCCATTCTTCTACAAAGCAGTAATCAGAACTGATGCTTATTATCTGATTCTCTGGACATAGTGATAGTAAAGTTTTTGAGTGATGCTCTGTTGTTGTTTTTCTTTGCCAGCTTTTAAACACACTATAATGATCACATTCTTCTAAAGATACAAACAGAGCATAAATTAGACTACTTTATTGATGGCAGTCTTGTAAAAGTGCAACATCGTGCCTTAAATAATATAAGTTTGTACATGGTTTAAAAATACTTGTGCATTGCCCTTAAGCAGATCATTTTGTACATTTTGTGCAAGAGTATACCCTTAAATATTATCGCATTAATTGTAACATTGTACACATATATACAAAGTAAGGGTGCAATAATTATCTTCCATTTAGAAAGTGGTATAGCTCATTCTTCCTTTTGGCTTTAAGAATACATGTGATGGTATTAAATAAGATTAAAATCAGTTTTGCAAGGGGTCAATGTAGTTTATAAGATGTTTTGAGGCTGAATCTTCATGAAAATGATCCTGAAAAATGAATTAATAGTGAATGACAATGTTATCAATTTTAAAACAACACAGCTTGAGGGATGATAGTCATCAAATTCAGAACTGTGCAGAAGGGCAAGCATTGCTAATAATTTTAAATGAGCTGCCAAGACTGTAAGGTGACACGTTGTAAATTTAAAGATGAATGTCTTCCAGATGGGCTGATTACTTGACTATGCTTCTACTATGAAGCCTTGTAAAACTGCAATAGAAATGTAACCAGAGACTTTGAAACAAATGTTTTTTGTGGCATTCCACACATCCTGAATTAATATATACCATCTTCATGGTTGCACAATATTGTGGAAAGGAAAACATTCCCCAGAGAGTCGTCAGCATTCTTGAGTAATCTCTTTTCTCACTCATTCGCGACCACCAGGTAAGTTATGTCTATGAGGGGTGTGTTCAATATGAATCCTTTCCTACAATGTCTGCATATAGTCCATATATCTCAAGTACAATTAATATTACAGTGCATATAAGCCTTCTTTCACTTTAATTTCTCCAAGTCCTTTGTAATACCATGATGGGAATGGACTTCTTCCTAAGTCAAGGTATGATTAAAGTTAATGAAATTAGTATTGTTTCAAACATTGATGTTAGCCAGAAGTGTTCTTAGCAGCACCCTCAATGTGCCCAGAACTGACTCCTGTAATTCATATGGAGTTATATGCACTGGTAGCATATGTAAGAACAATTGTAAATTATTTTATTAGACCTGTTGTTTCTTCTACTAAGGCAACTGTCTGAGTATCCTTCCCTCACACTGATCTAATTTCTGCCTGCAAATCCTGGTATTTTATGATTGTATGTCTCACTGTATGTAACACACTGTAATCACTAGGTGTAGCAATTTAAATGATCAGTTATACTTTTTACTTTTTTCCTGGACTACTTTATCTGCTTTTCTCACATCTGTTTTTTAACTTTAGTTAGCAGGTGATCTCACGTGATATAAACTTCATCGTTCCTTGCAGTGTTTTGTGGTTCATGTTTCCAGTGATTTTCAACTACTTCAATATTGTAGTGTTTGCACAATCCCCAGTGTAGCAGCCTTGCCAGATTATTGTGCCTTTCAATATACAGGCCCTCTACCATGAGTGTATCACACCCAGCAACAAGATGTGCGACTGTTTCCAGTTATTTTTAACAGATCCTGCATTTGTCTGTTTCTCCCACATGATCAATGGACTTTGTAAACCAAGGTGTACATAGTCCACTATCCTGGGCCACCATTTAACCTTGCATGTTTTGGTTTCAGTTCACCTCTCCTTAACCACTACTCTATCAAATCCTGATCAACATGATGTTCTTCCAGGAGATCTCTGAACCTGACACTATATGCCTTTTCTACACTTTCTCCTTCTCATCTCATCATTCTCTTTATATTCTTTTTTTGGCACATTCAGTTGGTGTCTGATTTATGTTTACTTCTGGTTTGATTTCCATTCTCACTTGACACCATAATGCTTCTAAACTAAGTAGAGAAGTCATCTTAGACTTCTTCTCTTCATGTTTTAAATTTTTCACTGTGTTTGGATCTGGTGAGGTCAGCAGATATATATGAAGCATTTCACTTGTTTTCCTGTCCAAATGTTCCAGTACCTTTTGGGGCCAGTCTCCTCAAAACTCTAAGTTAGAAAGGAACAGCAAATTGGTTTATAGTTTGGGCTTATTCCTAGATGTCAAGGCAATTTTCATATTAGTTTTAGTGTTAATGAAGTATTCCTTAGTGATTTTTATTTGCATTTGTTCATGTTTTATTGTCAATCCTTCATCAATTCTCAGATATTTATACACTACTCCCAGCTTAAATTCCTTCACATTACATTCCTGCCCCAGACTGATATATTCTTGGTGCTGCAACGTTCTTAATTTATTCATTGCTTTTGCACATTTATTAAGACCAAATGACATTATTACATCATCCAAGAAAGTTTTAACCACATGCAGCTGTGCTTTCAACTTCCCATCGGATGAAATATGCAGTTTTTAAGTCATCCACAAAAAGTAGATGAGAAGTCTTTAAACAAGGTTGTTTTCTGGGAGCCAAATTATAATCATGGCCTAATGTGTTAAGTAAACACCTTACTGGGTTAAGTGCAAAACACAACAGTAGCAGTAACAGAGAATTACCATGGAATATCCCCTTTGAATTGCTATCCCTGGGATAATAATATGCCTTTTGCCATGGCTTAACTGCAAAATGGTTTGTTCTTTCATGATCACTGTAATGTAATTGATCAATGCAGCCTGTATCTTGTACACCTTTAGACATTCCTCTATCCCCAAATGTGGGATGCCGTCAAATTATTTTTTGTTATCTATCCATGTTATACTTAAATACTTTTCTTCAGCACATGTTCATATTTGTTCTGCCATGGCCGAATAGTATGCTGAAACTTCACCAGCTACATATACAGCTGCTGCAGCAATAAATATTTAAATATAGATGAGACCTGTCTGTGTTGATATTGGAGTGAGTCTTCTGGAATCTTGGGTAAAATACAATACCAATACTGCATACATGGGATCCTTCTTCTATTTACTCCTCTTTAAACCAGAAGTGTTACATTTCCTGTTATTCTATTTTCAGTTACTTTCTCATATATGCTAGACACTACAAGATAATGTATCTACAGATCATTTGAATATCAACAGGCTGCAAAAACCTTGCAGTATGTCTTTTTTCTGGTTCAGAAGTCTTTAATGGGATATTCAATATGGTATAATAGCAGACAGACAAATACCAAAATAAAGTATCACTGGATAGTATGCAAACCCAACTAGGAGTACACTGAGTTAAAAGAATAACATAAGAATGCCACATTAAATGAAAGAACTGCTACGTTGTTCTTATTTTATACATGGTTGTGTGGGGATCATTCTGTAGAGAAGAAAGCATACTAAGGGATAAAGAAATATGACACTGTAGTGTATGTAGTTTTTAATTTGCTTTATATTTTGCAGCTTGTTTAGCATTCATACAAATGTCAATTCATTCTTACGTCTCTGTATGACATTTAAGATTTTGAAGCACTAGTTTATTTCTTCTTTAATAAAAGATATTAATATTTGGGGCATGAAGTAATGTAAATGGATACAATATGATGGCTATATCACTAGTGAAACTGTGTGCTTATATGCAGGAGAAACTTACGAGTAAACAAGTTGGACACTGAAGACTGAACCCTGGAAGATTACACATACTCTGCAAAAATATTTACATTCTATAACAACAGAATCAAAAGAAGTTCTCTGACCAGAGACTGTTGTCATGGTGAAATGCTTGATGTCATAATGTTCTGTGAAGGGCAGAGTGAAAAGCTTTGTCTTCATGTACTGGAGCCATAGTACTATAACGTACTGTAAAAATGACAAAAGTAATGAATCAAAGAGGTTTCTGTGGTAAAATCATATAGTGAAAACAAGACATACAGAACTCCATGTTAAACTGTTGCATTTATACACAGTCATATTTATATGTATGTACGTATGTATGTATGAATGCAATTCATTTTAATTTCCAAGTTTTTCCCTTCAGAAATGAAGGGAAAAACCATTACAGCAAATGAAAATAAAAAGCAAAGTGCATTGTAATTTACAGAGAACAAGTAATGTGCAGAGCATAAATCATAGGGACGGATTCATCAATGCCTATACTAAGTGTATCTCTACCACATTTTATGTGCTTTTTAGTCACTCAGAAAGATTACACTAAGTGCACATGTAGTCTACAATTTGAAGTAACCTTTATGAATCACTCTCAACATTTAAGGCTGCAAAAAATCAGTAGAAAAACTAAAATTTGGAGAAGGAAGGTATGAGTTATGCTTGTGTTGTCTATTCACTCAAAACAGTGTACAATCAGTGTAGACATTAAAGAATCCCAGGGATATGAAAATGATTTCCAGGAGATTTCACATAATCACTTCTGTTCACTTTTATAAAAAACACTCTTTCATTATAGGTTTAAAAGACAATGGGCCGGATTCACAAAACCTCCGTGTAAGACTTAATATGTCTTACTTGGAGGCTGCAGTTGAACGGTATGACGTCAGCATGCCATACATATTCATCAGGTCATGCTGAATCATACCCAAGTCTAACACGGTCCGTGTAGGAAAGTAGGGGGCATGTCCGATTGCCGAGTACAGCAAAGGGACACGCCCCCAGAAGAGTCCGAGTCCTGAAAGTAAACACCCATGAGCGAGTCCGCTGAAATGTCAAGGAACACAACACCACACATCCCCACAGACTAACCCCTACTGAAAATATGTAAAATGTAAAAATAGCATTTTCCTTTTTTTTTTATAATTTCCAAAATGTTTGCCCGCATTTGCGCTCGTTTGCGCGGGTATGCCCTTCGCTCAACCTCAGTTAGCAGATATGACATTGAAAAGCATATAAGATCTACATATGCAAATTAAGCAAAGTAGCAATAGCGTAGCGGTAGAGACATCGCCCAAAGAATAGGTAGTCACAGTTCGAGCCCCACAACATCCCCCTCCATTTTTCTTTAAATAAGTATGAAACAATTCCCCGATATATATAAATTTAATTTAAGTAAAATGTAATGAAATGGCCCATGTATTTCCGAACAAAACCTATATTATGTATATATAAAAAAGATCATAATTGCCTGTAGCTTAGCAGCGCTTTAACAAGCTTAATATGAATGCCCGTAGCTGAGCAGCACTTTAACAAGCTTAATATGAGTGGCCATAGCTGAGCAGCACTTTAACAAGCTTAATATGAGTGCCCGTAGCTGAGCAGTGCTTTAACAAGCTCAATATGAGTGCCCATAGCTGGGCAGTGCTTTACCCAGCTTAATATGAGTGCCTACGGCTAAATAACGCATTACCCAGCATAAGCCGTTTGCACGGAGCTGTGCAGCGCGCCAACCAGCTTACCGTCGGGCAATGTTGGGTAAGCTGTAGCAAAGTCACCTTTACACAGACACACCTACTAGCCTGTCTAGACAGTAGTAAAATAAAAAAGCAATGGCAAGGATCGAACCCATGATATTGTGCATCATAGTCAAAGTACTGAACCACTAAGCCATGACAGTTGTACTGACCAATACAGTATTACCATGCATATAGGAATGAATGAAAATATAACCATGACAAAGCAGGTTTGCTGTAAGCAGAGAAATATCCAAAATGGCCAATCACAGATAAGTCCGGGAAAACCGGCATATATAAGCCCCATAGGTGGGAATACACACCATAACTGATTGTGGTACCCATTTGCAGTCAGGATGGCAGGTGCAGGAGAGGGAAATCGCTTTAGAGTGCAAAGGTGGGGTGTTGAGGAGTCAAAATATATGGTTTGGCTCCTAGTCCATGATCATGAAGCGCAACTCATGCAGGGCCAGGTTCAATGGGGAGCATATAAGGCAGAGGCGTGGAACTGGTTGGCACATGATCTCACCAGTGCCACAGGCATTCCGAGGACTGGTGAACAAGTCCATCACCACCATGCGGACCTGAAGCAACGAAAGGAGGACCAACTGAACCGATGGATCCAGGAGGCCCGCCAAATGCCCAGTGCCCCACTACTGAGTAAGTATCCATGTAATTAAGTATGTAAGAAATGCTATCCTAGCCTATAGTATGGATAGGTATGTTACAATATTCTTTCATTTATATTACAGCTGCAGGTGTTCGTTCCATGAATCGGCAAGCCTATGCTGATAGGCTGGCGAGGTTGTGCCACCAGGTAGGTTAGTAATTATTCTGCTGGTATTGTTATAGAATATAAGTGGGACAGCTTGTAAAAGAGTTCAGTGTTGTAACCCAGTAATAAAGGTGAAATAAGCCTAGAAGAAAGATTCTGCTAGTATTGTAATATTAGATAAGTGATGCAGCCTGGAAAAGAGTATTGCAATCCAGTAATAAAGATTAAACAAGTCTCAAATAGAGTTTCCACCTGTATTGTAATATCAGATAACTGCTTCAGCTTGAAAATGAGTGTCGTAATCAATCATCAAAGGATAGACAACTGTTGAATACATCCTTGTAAATTCTGCCATATGAAATAAGTGAGTCAACTGGAAAGGATTGTTGTAACCCAGTAATAAATGTTAATAAAGCCTAGAATTAAGTACTATCCTGAAATGTAAATATAAAATAAGTGAGAGAGTGTGAGAAAGAGAGTTTGAAGCTACCAAAAAAGCTGTAATAAGTCTGGAATAAAGGTATACTGCATTCACTACATAATGAAACGAATGAGACAGCCACAACCAAAGAGTGAAATGGCTTTAATAAAGTAAAGAACCTGGACTGTGTCCGTCCCACAATTTGGATATGTTGCTGTACCCTTGCATTATGGAGATAGTATGGTTGTATGAAATGCTGAACATCCACAGTTGTCTAGACCCATATAAATCAAATGTAGAAGGATGCTTTACCTGAACACAGCCAGATATGAACATATATGAATAAAAATGGAATGTATATTAATGTAGCAGTAACATCCCCATCACCAACATTCCTAAGGTTACATACAGGAAACTGTACTAATACATGTAGGAGATATATATCTGCATCTACTAGGAATGTACAGTATATGTATAGGTAGTTTAAGTTGTTAATATAATATTTCTCCACCTTACCCTATTTTCACAAATTATGCCATTCCACACCAAACTGGGTATGTGCATTCACAATTAATTCCCATGGACATTTGTCCTGTTGGTTTATACATATCTGCATGTACATTGATGCATGTGCCCTGTTCACATATCCAAACCTGATGGCCTGTTGCCACCAATCAACCCTGCATGCTGTTGGAATGTCCACTGTTGTTCTAATTATGCATGTGTTATGCTTGCTGCTCAATGTTCGGAATTCATGTGTGTTTGGGTAATGGGAATACTGATGCATGCTGTTACAACTAATTTTGAATGGTGTTGTTTGTTACTAACCCAAAATACCATAAAATACTGCTAAACATAGGACAACAGAGAAGGCGGTTTCCAGCAGACCCACCTCTCCCACCTCAGCTGGCGAGTGCACCTGGCATCAGTGCCCAGGCCGGGACCTCCTCCTCCTGTGGCACTGTGCCAGCTTCGGGTGGAAGCACTGCAGGGGATGGGGCTCGTCCCCCCTCTGCAAGCGTGGCCGGAGGAGAGCCTCCACTCACCCTCCATAGGGTCCGGTCTGTGGTGCGTAGTGAGATCAGGCATTCTGTGACTGATCCCCTACACCAGCTTGAGGTGAGAGTGGTGCAACTCATGGGTGTGCCTGCCCATCCTATCCAGCCCCCAGCATAGCCCCGGCCTGAGCTGTGAAGGCGCAGTGGTAACTGCCCATGGGTGGGGATCTCAGTTCCACTGTTGCCATCTGTGGGCTCATGGGCTTGTGATATCCAAACATCCGTCCCTGTCAATTGTGTTTACCCCCCACGTGTCATACTCTGCCCCTGTATGCATCTTGTTTGTCTTGTCTGTTAACCTCCCCAACCTACCTCCCCAAATATACCTAATTCCTGTACCTCACATTCCACTCTCACCTAAAAAAAAATAAAAAAAGGGCACTCTGTTCTCACAAAAAAATTGCGCCCCATACATGGCTGCCAATTTCACATACATGTCTGCTGGACATGTAAACTGATAATTACAACTGGCTGTACAACATATTTTGTTGTCCTCACCCCTCTCTCAGGGGTGGAAGGTGTCAAATCTCACTCTAAATTTCTAACATATGCACAGCTGTTGCTAGTAAAGAATTGGGCAGCTATGGGCCTTCCCTACATCCTTCCTGCACATCCCGAGCTTGTTTTCCTACTGTCCTACCCTCTTTGTGCCCCCTTTTTCACCACTTTCCTATTTCCCCATTTTCTTTTCTTTAAAAGAAAATAGCGCGGGTGTTAGCGGGAGTAAGCACTTTTAAGCTGTAGTCAGCGAGTGTGCGCTTGTGTGCGTTTAGCTAAGCGTAGATAAGCATAGCTAAGCATCGTGCAAACTCGCGCAAACCCACTTACAACTGCTTAAAAGTGCCTTAGTCACTCTGTATGACAAGGCCTGTAGTCTGCTCATCAGCAAAATAAAATACTCCTGTCAGTCTCGAACCCAGGACCTTGGAAACATTAGACTGGATAAATTACCACTCAGCCACAGCAGACATACAAGAACTTGCTGCTGAAAGAAATATATCATGAAATACAAGGAGTGAATGTAAAGGGAAAATAGGAAGGCCATTACACAAAGCGTGTTCTGTGTATCTTTACTGGCAATTCTTGTGGTATTGCATTACATTAGTGTGATAAGAGAAACAGCCATGCTAGTAGGTAATAATGTTACAGTAGCACCTTACAAACCCCACACAGTATCAGCGCAGGATAAACACCACCATATTTGAATAGGTAAGAGGCCAGACCTCCCAACTGTGACTGATTTACAGGGATGTCCCTGATTTGCAAACAAATGTTACCTGTGCCCCACTGACTCCCTGTGAAATGTACTCACAGTAGGCAGAAAGGTGGGGAATCCCATGTAATGGTAACTGTCAATAAGTTACAGTAGACAATACTTGCATGTCAGAAATGATGTAGTAATACATCTGCTCAAAATAACCCGCAGTCACAACTGCAGAATATCTGAAATATATCATGGGTGTATCCCACTGATATGTACCTTTCCCTGAGGCTGGTCAAATATATACCTGAGAGTATCTGAGGCCTGGAAGTGTCTGAAACACACAGGCATATCAACCTGTCTGCTGTTAAACACTCTGCGAATAGCTGTAGAATTACTTCCACAAGCATGCCCTTATGTAGGAGTACAACACGGAAATATCAAAGGATGTAGCCATCTAACATACTAATGATGGTATAGCAGTTCACAAGCACTGCATGTGCCTGATATTCATAATTGTTAGTACAATATACTTAGTTGTCCTCACCCCTCTCTCAGGGGTGGAAGTTTTCAAATGTCACAGCAAATGTCAAACATATGTACAGCTATTGCAGTTAAAGAAATGTGCAACTATGGACCTTCCCTACACCCAGCTTGCACATCCCTAGCTGGTGTACCCACTGACTTCCTGCTTCCCGCTTACAACTGTTTAAAAGTGCCTTATTCACTCTGTATGACAAGGCCCCACTACTGCTCAGCAGCAAAATAAAATACCTTTGTAAATGTCAAACCCCAGACCTTGGGCTAACCAGACTGCATGAAGTACCACCAAGCCACAGCAAACATATGAGAACTTAGTGCTGAAAGAAATATATCATGCATTACAAGGAGTGAATGTAAATGGAAAATAGGAAAGCCATAGCAACACATTCCAGTAAAGACAAATATCAGGCATTCAAGGAGTGAACGTAAAGGGAAAATAGAAAAGCCATAGCAACACATTGCAAGAACTACTGTTGTATGCCAGTTAATCCACAAATCCCACAGGAAAGTACATACTCCCATGTAAACAGTGTTAGCATTAGCAGATGTGAGTTAACATACACACTGAGAAAAGTGCACTGGAAGAAGCAACAGTCAGGTTTCAGTACAACATGCATTTCAGTGGCTAGAACACAGCCTCAGATATGAGAGATATACCAACCTTCTGACTGACACAACAGTGTCCACAGCAAACCAGCATGGTCCCCACCTTGCAAAACTGAAAGGCCTACACCTACCTAACCTATCATTTTATAGCAGTGTCCTGAAATCACAGTGAGAACTGCAATTACCAACGCAGCAGGCTGCATGCAATTACTAAATGCTGGCCACCAATTAGTGCAGAGACCATCACATGCACATGTGCAGATACCTACAAAAGCAGCCTGTACTGCCAGTCCACACATGCAATAATATCATTGCAGCAACTGGAGGGAGATAGAGAGAGAGAGAGAGAGATAGAGATAGAGATAGAGATAGAGATAGAGATAGAGATAGAGACAGAGACAGAGACCAAAAAAAAAAAAATAAAGCCAGCAAGCAAGCCAGCAGGCAAGCCAGCAGGCCCATCAATGCACACAGTCATCCTGCCGATACATCCATTGTCACCAATGTCCTTAGCTGAGGGACAACATACAGTGGACATTGACCAGGGTAGTGTGGCATCATTGGCACATTCATCCCCTCACAGCAGCCATGGCCAGATTCCTGACATGGTACCACACAGGCAGATGTCCAGGGGTTCTCGTGGCAGCATCCATGGTCGTACTGCCCATGTCAGACATGCCCACAGAGGTCTTTCAACCTCAGCTATGTTCCGGGCTGTAATGCAGGCACAGGCATGTATGGAACGGTACACCAGACAGGGTCTAAGGGAGCTTAGAGCACATCACACCACGATGAATGACACTATGCGTGACGTTGCGGCTGCCATCTGTAATATCAGCGAGGTCATTGATAGACGTTGGGGGGACACATTAGATCTCTTCCACAACTACATGTCCAGGAGCCAGGACAGTGCAGGACGGTTGAGGCATCGACGTGGACATATGCCAGCAACATCAGCTGGCAGTCGTCGCAGACGACAACAAAACCCGCATCCACTCCCATAGTGCCAGTACCAGCCCCAGCAATGCTGGGTCTGTGCTGTCATTACACCATCCTAGAAAACCACGTGCACGTGGCTCTGGACAGTCCCAGCAGGGACATGTGTCCAGTCAACAACCCACTGCTTCTGATGAGAGTACCCAGTCTGGCTTAGTACCTGATAAAGTCCGTAGCACCCCTGCCAGGCACAGGTACAGTGTCCATGGCCAGAGACAGTGATCTGTATGACCTGGCACATACAGTCTGTGGCTGTCCACAAACACCTGTATATGGCAGCCACATGGTAGAACTGTGTGCAAGCATACACACACACATAATGCTAACACCTAGGGCTAACACATACACACACATCGCATCAACAATGCCCCATGTTGTACTGTTGTCCCTCACTAACACACACACATACATGTCGATTGGATGTGTCAATGGCAGACTCTGGCAAACCAAGTACACACCCTGTGCATATGATGAAACTGTGCCACCTCCTGCCATCTGTAACATTGATGCAGGAACAGGATAGCATGGTGCTGATGCACAGGGTGACTACATAGCACTGTAGTAATAATATCATGTTGTTAACAGTACAGTGTAATGATATCATTGTGGGTATATTCGAGCATGCATGATGCATTAACTATGATTGTCATTGTAGTTTTGTATACACCAGTGTTAATTCCCAAAGTGTACTGTCTGCACATGTGCCACATGGCTGTTGTGTGTACCTGTGCCTGCATGTGTTGGGGTGTGGACAGTACATGTGTGATGTTTGCAGCACAGAGTTGCAGGTGTACATTTGTGAACATGGTTAGCATGGAACATGACGTGGTTTGACAGTATGCTGTGGGTGATATGGTTTCCATATGTCAATGGTCTGCATTCTGGTACTATACACAGCCTACATAGCCTGACATTCTGTGGTCATTACATGGTGTCTCCTCAACTGATACACAGATGTAGGAACCTGGTGTCAGTGATATCCCTGCAGTACTACACTATACCAGTAGCCATTCTTACTGAGCCCCACACATCCCTGTGAACAATACTCTTTGGCATATAGCAGTCTCACGTACATGTCAACACACTATGGATATGTCCATTCACGACTGCAAATGCATACAGTAGCCTACAATGCATTCTACACATGACACACCTAACCACCACAAGGTCCAAGCCATGCTGTATTGCTGTAATGCAACTGTAGCATTGCCATCTGCATGTAGTTAATATAGTATTCCAACAGTACCATGTAGGTGGTAGCACCCATCATGTAGAATGGGTAATGGTGTGTACATGTGGACAAGTATTATCTTGTCTATCCTGTGATATTCACATTTCCAAAGGTATTCTGCAGTCCCTCGGTGTATCACCTAAGCAAGACAGTGTCTTTATGCATATCGGCAACAGTTGCCATACACCTACACTGGATGTCCATCACTCACAGACTTTGCTGTGTTTTAACATATCTGACATATACTCCAGACATGAACCCTCACCCACATTAATCTATTAAAGCTTTCATGGGTGTGTGTCACATAGTTGGCCTAGGACATAAATCACTGCAGTAGCCTGCATTGTCACCAACATACATGTATGGCCTAAGGTCTGGTAAGCTGCGGCACATGCTGGCAAAGGTAACAACTGTAATCATATGAGGCAGGCTTCACACATAGGAACTATTAAAGGTCACAGGTACATATCTGTATGTGGCACACACATACCTGATGTGTGCATTGAAATTACTGTTATAATAATATGTCGTACAATAATAAAAGCAAAACACACAATACATTGACAAACACACACATGTCATTTGTAGGTTTCAAACCCCTACTTAACTATGTTATGATACTTGAAAGAGACGCATTAGCGCAGCGCGTTATTTCCATTACTGGATGATTTCCCTTTTCCTGCTGTATTTATAGGGTGCTGACATCATCAGTCTTTCCAAAGAGGAATGTACATCTTTTAGTGTGTTATCCCAGTCTTCAAAAAGGCCATTCATTTCACAGAGAATTGTATACATAGACACCCCCTACCAGCCCCCCCATAGCGTTTGCAGGATTCAAACCCCTACCTAACTATGCTATGATACTTGAAAGAGACGCATTAGCAAAGCATGCTATTCACATTACTGGATGATTTCCCTTCTCCTGCAATATTTATAGGATGCTGACATCATCAGTCTTTCCAAAGAGGAACGTGCATCTTTTAGTGTGTTATCCCAGTCTTCCAAAAGGCCATTTCTTTCACAGAGAATTGCGTACATACACAACCCCCTGTCACCCCACACACACAGCGTTTGCAGGATTTAAACCCTACCTAACTATGTTATGATACTTTCGAGAGACGCATTAGCGCAGGGCGCTATTCGCATTACTGGATGATTTCCTTTCTCCTGCTGTATTTATAGGGTGCTGACATCATCAGTCTTTCCAAACAGGAATGTACATCTTTTAGTGTGTTATCCCAGTCTTCAAAAAGGCCATTTCTTTCACAGAGGATCACATACATACACACCACTTGCAGGATTCAAACCCCTACCTAACTATGTTATGATACTTGAGAGAGATGCATTAGTGCAGCACGCTATTCACATTACTACATGATATCTCTTCTCCTGCTGTATTTATAGGGTGCTGACATCATCAGTCTTTCCAAAGAGGAATGTACATCTTTTACTATCCCTCAGTATGGGAGATAATATCTGTGCATTAACAGACACCTAGTTCAGGGTCACATATGCACACTGGCACTGCCAGGTTATGTTCTATACCATGCTTCATGACCACAGGACTTGTAACACACAACACAAGTAGGGAGTGTAGCCATATACATCACAGATACACACACCTCTGGGTTGGTACCACGGCACTAAGCATGACAGGCCATACATATACAACTACCATTGTGCAAAACTGCCTTTTGGTTTGGTGTGTAGTTCAGACCACCCCCCATACCCAGGAACCACACCCGGCTTTCCTGGGAACAGTGTAGGATATGAAGGTCTTTACACACACCATTATAGTGGTTGACTTCAGGTACACAAATATTGACTGGGGATACTACTCAGGTCTTCAACAACATCACCCTACAGCCACTACAATTTGTGGATCCATGTGCTATGGCACAACCAGTCACCACACCGACAAGGGGGAATACATATTGGACCTGATCATCACCAACATGGGGACTCTATGTTCCACACCAGAGGTAGAACCCTCATTGTTAAGATCAGACCATAAACAACTTTCCCTGGACATCCATATAATGTCCCCACCCCCAGCCAAGGAAATCACTGTAAAAAATTTCTCAAAAGCAGACTTTGCACTTGTGAAGACTGGGGTGGAATACTTCAAAGGCCCCGTGCTGGAGGATAATACAGCCCAATCTGCAGAATCCTTTACAAACGCATTGTATGAGCACCTGCAGGTATGCATTGATCATGCTATCTCAATTAAACCATGACTCCTCCAAAACAGGAGACCTGTCTGGTTGACCCCGGCCATATATAAGCTGTACAACAGAAGGAGGAAGCTGCTACATAACAGAGCAATATCCCACAGAGTGAGGACATCTCTGAACAGTATTGGCAAGACACTTCAATCCCTCATATAATCATCACTTGCACGTTTTGACAGTGAAATTGCCCAGACACTGCATATAATCACAAGGCCTTCTTTAGTTATGTCAGGAATATGTGTGGAAACAACACAGATATGCTCTGAATTGTTGCATGACAGCACAACATATGCCAAACCTATGGACATAGCCTACACCCTGGCAGACACAAATGCCCCTCCTTACCTCCCAAGGGTACAGATGCCCAACCCAAATGAATGTAACCTCCCTGACATCACAGATGCACAGGTGAAAGGTGCCCTCCTAACAGCAAATAACACAGCATATGTATGGGACCGGATGGTGTCCCAGGCTGTGTCCTCCATGAGCTCTGAGTAGAACTGAACACTCACATTAAGTCACTGTTCCAATTTAGCCTTACTACAGGATATGTACCCTGAGAATGGCATACAGATACAGTGCTCCCACTCCACAAAGGTGGTGCCACAACGGACCACAGGAGCTATCACCCCATAAGCCTGACTAGTGTGGTAGAAAAAGCTATGGAGCGAATTATCATGGAAGTCATAATCAAAAACATTGCGAGTCTCCAGACAGTGGATCATACACAATTCAGCTTTGTTAAGGGCAGATCTTGCCTCTTACACATAGTTCATATCTTTGAAATGGTTACTGAAGCCATGGATGAGGGCAAGGTAGTTCACAGTCTACCTGTACCTTGCAGAAGCCTGCAACACAATACTCCACTCAGGCATCATACATATGCTTACCAGCTTAAATATCAACCCCTATATCACTAGATGTGTTTCTATCTGCCTCAGGGATGGAACCCACATGGTCAGAATTGCAGGTGCCATGTCCATTTCCAGAACAGTTACAACTGGTGTCTCACTGGGCTCAGTTGTGGGACCTGTCCTGTTCGGTATGTACTTCTCTGAGGTTCAGACTAACACGGGGGGATTATGTCTAACAAACATCACAGATGACTGCTAACCGGGGGCCATAAGCAACACTGCAGTTGACACATGCTTTCTCCATAAGGGTCTCACAGAGATGGATGCTTATTGCCAGAGCCATGGCCTCGTGCTAAATGCTAAGACATGCATAGTCATCCCCTTTGGGGAAAACAAGGTGCACACAAATCACCACATAAGTGGTAATCCATTAAGTACAGAAGATGTATTTACAAATTTGGGGACCAACATAGATCGTAACCTCTCCTTTGCTAATCACATTGACAGAGTCATTGCAAAGACCTTTATATAGCCCTCCTTATCACATGGGGGTTCGCATGTAGATCATGGTTGACTTCTTTGAATCAGTCTCTAGAGCCATGGACAAGGGTAAGGTGGTCCACACAGCCTATCTAGACCTTGCCAAGGCCTTTGACACCATCCCCCACTCTGGAATCATAGATAAACTTACTAAGTTGGGCATTAATCCCTATGTCACCCAATGGGTTGCTAAATGGTTTACTGATATAACCCACACTGTAAAAGTAGCTGACTCCAAATCCAGCTCCAGACAAGTGACAAGTGGAGTACCTCAGGGTTCAGTCCTGGGGCCGCTCTTGTTTGACATCTACTTCTCTGAAGTACAGGTCAACACTAAGGGACTCTGGCTAACAAAGTTTGCAGATGACTGCAAACTGGGAGCCATTATTGAATCCCCAAATGATGTGGATACTCTACAAAAGGGCCTTACAGAAACAGATGCTTGGTGCCAGAGCCATGGGCTCAAGCTCAATGCCAAGAAATGTATTGTTATCCCCTTTGGGAAAAAACATGTATCCATGAATTACCATATAGGTGGCAGTACACTAAACACAGAAAGTGTGATAAGAGACTTAGGGACACAGGTGGACAGTGGTCTCACCTTCAATAATCACATCGCCACAACAGTCAGGAAATCCTTCTATGTGGCACACCTCATCACGAAGGGCTTTTCATCCAGAAAAAAGGAGGTCATTGTCCCACTGTACTCATCCCTCATTAGACCCATTATAGAATACAACACCCCATTTGGTATGTACCTCTCAAGATATCTGCAACAACTGGAAAGGCCTCAGAAATGCCTCACTAAAAGAATCACAGGCCTAAAGCAGATGCCCTATGCTGACCGCCTTAAAAAACTTCAGCTATACTCTGTCGCATATCGTCTACTCAGAGGCGATCTCTGCTTAACATACAAGGCCATGTCAAACCCAGAGCTGTTGGACATGCTACACTTAAAGAAATCCCAATCCCTCAGAGCTACATGCTCCAGGGATCTAAACCTTGTCATCACAATAAACAAAACATGCTGGAGGGATAGGTTCCTGACCCAGAGACTCCCCAGACTCTGGAATAGATTGCCCATACATGTCAAGCAGAGTGCCTCTTTGGACCTCTTCAAGAGGAACCTTGACGAGTGGATGGGAGAAAGGAAATTCACCCCAGGGATCATGTCAGTCGCCCTGCTAGACAGGGGTCCAGGAAAGTAAATAATGTGGGAAGAAATAGCCAGGGAATTGTTATGGCTAGGCTTGTATAGGCCCTAGGGCTGATAGCCTAGTACCAACCTATGAACCTATGGGAGGTCATTGTGGCCCTCTACTAGTCACTCATCAGGCCCATGTTTGACTACAATGGCCCTTTTGGGGTGTACCTCACCCAACACCTGCAGCAACTACAGTGTCCACAACAGTACCTCCCCAAGAGGATCATGTGCTACACACAGATGTCCTATGCAGCTCAACTAAAGTATCTCCAGCTCTACTCAGTTGCTTAACGCCTACTCAGAGGTAATCTATGCCTGATGTACACAGCCATGTCAAACCCAGAAGTAATGGACATGCTCCACCTCATAACATCCAAGACCCTTAGAGCTACACACTCCAGGGACTTAAACCTCAGCACAAAACTAAATAGGACATGCTGCAGGGACAGATTCATTACCCAGAGGCTCCCCTCACTCTGGAATTGAATCCCAATTAAAGTTAGACATAGCCCCTCGCCAACCCTCTACCAGCAAAATCCACCCACATGGATGGGAAATTGTATATTCACCCCTGGGATCTCCACTGTGTCCCTGCTTGACAGAGGCACAGCAAACTAGCCTTAAAGGGTGCCTTCTGTGACCTACTTTACAGAGGCACAGTAGGCTACTGTACTGGGGAGGCGGACGCCAAATACACTCTGCCTAGGCTTATGAATTCCCTAGGGCAGACAGCCTAGTATCGACCTCTGCACCTATGTTTATGTTGGGGATGCACAATATTTGTTGCTGATACTGTTTGCAGGTCTTTATTGCCGTAGCTTTCCCAGTTTCTATGAACAACTTGTGTATCTGCGTAACATGTTTGATCATGACAGGGTTCCAGTATATTAATATATGTGTCTGTTGTCATTTAACTGTGTGCACACGGCAGATTGCTGGATCGTGGGAGGTTCCTGGCTTAACACATACAACTGCCAGATATGTGTGGCCGACTGCTATACTCAGACATGGCCTAAGTGTGTGAGCATGCCCAGTTCAGGCTTTCTATGGTTTGTTGCCTGACATATGTCTCATTTATCCAAGTGTGTGAGCATGCCCAGTGTGACCTTTCCATATGTTGTGATCTGACATCCACTACATTTGTGGCTGCGTGTGAACATGACCAATATTGACATTTATACTGTGTGTGTTGGAAGTCATGTTGTGTTCTTACTGCCAGACTCCTTTGTGTCATAGCTCAACAGGGATTGTGCTGTGCCTGCAGGGTTTCCATGGGATAGTTTGCAAAGACTTGTCAACACTCTTTCATACTGGCTAAACACTGCAATACTGTCATGGTGTACTGGTTCAGTACTTTCCCTATGGTGCATAGTATCATGGGTTTGAGTCCCATCACTGCTTTAAATGTTCATACTGAGCAGACCAGACTGGTTAAGGGCCAGTTGGGCAACTATGAGCATGTTGCATTTTGTTCAGCTATGGCCTACTTAAACCAGGCTTGTCCAAAATTGCTGAGTATTCACCAACTTGGGTGGACATTGCCAGACATTACTCCACATTGACCACAGTTGTACTAGCTGGTGTGTGTGATTCTGTTCATAGGTTCATACTAGGTTATCTGCCCTAGGGCATTTATAATCCTAGCCAGAGTGTGTTTGGCTTTCAACACACATTTTAAGTGGAGTTTGCCATGACATTTTTCAAGGTTAGTATACTGTGCCTCTGTCTAACAGTGACATAGAAGCGATACCCAGGGTAAAACTACAATCTCCCATCCACTCATCCAGATTCCTCTTGAAGAGAGTCAATGAGGGACTCTGGCTAACCTGGAGTGGGAGTTTACTCAAGAGTGGAGGGAGCCTCTGGGTTATGAATCTTTCACTCCAGCATGTCCTATTTATTTCAGTCCTGAGGTTCAGGTCTCTTGAGCACGTAGCTTGATGGGATTCTGATTTTCCAAGGTGCAGCATGTCTATTGATTCCAGGTTGGACATGGCTTTATACATCAGGCACAGATCACCTCTGGGCAGGCGGTATGCCACTGAGTGGACTGCAGTTTCTTTAACCGGGCAGCAAATGGCATGTGTTTGAGCCCTTTGATCCTCCTGTGTAAGGTACTTTTGTGGTCTTTCCAGTTGCTACATGTGTCTGATAAGGTACATCCCACAAGGGGCATTTTACTCAATTATGGGCCTGATGAGTAAAGAGGCACAATGACCTCCCCTGATCTAGATGTGAATTACCTTCATGATTAGGTGGGCTATATGAAATGTTTTTCTAAACACTTTGGCCACGTGGTTGCCAAATGAGAGATTGCTATCAACTTGGGTCCCCAGGTCCCTTATCACTTCTTCCATACTTAATGGGTTACCACCTATGTGGTAATTTGTGGGCACTTAGTTTTTGCCAAAGGGGATGACTATACACTTTTTTGCATTTAGCTTGAGGACATGGCTCTGGCACCAGTTGTCTGTTTCTATGAGGCCCTTTTGTAGGATGCTTGTGTCAGCTGGAGGGTCGATTATGGCGCCCAGTTTGCAGTCATCTGCAAACTTGTTCAGCCACAGTCTTTCTGTGTTGGCCTGTACCTCCGAGAAATATATACCAAACAAGGGAGGTCCCAGGACTGAGCCTTGTGGGATGCCACTTGTAGCTGGTTTGGGGTCTGACATGGCTCCAACATTTCTGACCATGTGGGTTCTGTCCTTGAGCCAGTTTACAACCCATCTAGTGACATAGGGGTTTATATTAAAGCTGGTGAGCTTATCTATAATGACCAAGTGGGGTATTGTATGGAAGGCTATTGCGAGGCCCAGGTAGGCTGTGTGGACCACCTTCCCCTCGTCAATGTCCTTGGTGACTGTTTCAAATGACTCAACCAGGTTTAAGAGGCAGGATCTGCCCTTAACAAAGCCAAACTGGGTAATATCCAGTGTCGGTAGGTTCCCAATGTCTTTATTTCTAAGGTCCATGATGATCCTTTCAATAGCTTTGCAGACCAAGCTAGTCAGGCTTCTGGGCCAATAGTTTGCAGTATCCATTGAGGCACCACCTTTGTGGAGAAGGACCACTGTTGCTGTACACTGCTCTTTGGGTACATATCCTGTGGTAAGGCTGAGATTGAACAGTGGTTTTATGTTTGTGTTCAATTCTTCTTGGGGTTCATGTTGGACAAAGCCCAGGACACTGTCTGGTCCCATTGATGCTGTGTGTTTTGCATTGGAGAGGCTGGCTATTACCTGGGCATCTGAGATGTCAGGGGGCCAGCACTCTGCTGGGATAGATATTTGCCCTATTGGTGGGGGGGGGAGTTTGCACTGAACCTGTCAGCTCGGATGTTGGCAATGTCTGTGGGTTTGGTGTATTGTTTGTCATTTTGGACTAATTCTGAGCATATCTGGGAATTCCCACCCAGGTTCCTACCATAACTAAAGAAAGCCTTGTGATTATCCTTAGTGTCCTGTACAATTTTTATCTCAATGATGGCCTTAGACGATTTTATGTGTGGCCGTAGTTTTTCAATAATACTGATCAGAGATGCCTTCCCTTTTTGGGATTTTGCTCTATCATCTTGTAGCTTCCTCCTTGTATTGTATGTTTTTTTATGGCTGGAGTCCACCAGACAGAATGCCTACCTTTGGAGGATTGGATCTTGGTTTTATTTGGGATTGCATGATCCATGCATTCCTGAAGATGTTCATAGAATGTGTTTATAAAGGGTTCTGAGGTCTGGGCCATATTTTCCACAGGCACAGGGGCTGTGAAGGATTCCACCTTGGTTTTGAGGAGTGTGACATTTGCTTTAGTGAAATTTTTCACTGTGGTTTTCTGGCCATGGCCTGGGGTCGGGATGTAAATATCCAGTGAGATTACTCTATGGTCTGATCTTACCAGTGAGGGATACACTTCTGGTCTTGGGCATAGAGTCCCCATGTTGGTGATGATCAGGTCCAGTATGTTTTCCCCTCTTGTGGGAGTGGTAGCATGTTGTTCCATAGCATTTGAGTTTATAAGTTCTAGGAACCTTTGGGCTAGGGTGTTGCAGCTAGGCTAATGCTCCCAGTCTATGTTTGGGTAGTTGAAGTCACCCAATATAATGGTGTTTGGGGAGACCATCATATTTTCATGTGTTCTCCAGTCAGCCAGGTGTGGTTCCAAGTGTGGCTATGAACTGGAAGGCGGTTTTACCCACTGTTAGTTACACATGGATAGTCTCTGATGCTTCATGCTGTGCCACCAACCTGGGGGTGTGGGTATTTTTGACAAATATTGATACTCACCCTCCTTTTGTAGTTTGTTCCATGTTTTGCGGCTGTAAAGCATGGTATGAGGTGTAACCTATTAGTGCTAGGGTGGTCTTGGGAGCCTTGAACCAGGTTTCTGTTACTGCACAGATATCAACATTCTCCATGCTGAGGAGAGTTTGGAGTGTGTGCATCTTGTAGTTTAGACTTCTGGCATTGAGTAGCATTACTTCTAGTTTCTTATCCCTTGTGATACCTATGGAGGTGGGTTTGTCTTTTCAGCCTTACCTAAAAAAGGCACTATGGGGGTGACAAGAGCCTTTGGCAATATCCAAAAGGCCACAGGTGACAGGTGAAAGCCATCCCTAGCGAAGCATCATGTCTTGTCGAGCATGTCATCCCAGGCTGACAGGCATTGGATCCCCTTTCACTGACATCATCATCATCATCATTCTCTTTCGGCTTTTCCCATTAGGGGTCGCCACAGCAGATCATCTCTTTCCATTTCTTCCTATCCTCTGCATCTTGCTCTGTCACACCAACCGCCTGCATGTCCTCTCTCACCACGTCTATAAACCTTATCTTAGGCCTTCCTCTATTCCTCTTACCTGGCAGCTCCATCCTTAGCATCTTTTTCCCAATATACCCATCATCCCTCCTCAGCACATGTCCAAACCAACGCAATCTCGTCTCTCTTGCTTTGTCTCCAAACTGTCCAACAAGAACTGACCCTCTAATATACTGATTCCTAATCCTATCCATTCTAGTCACACCGATTGCAAATCTTAACATCTTTAACTCTGCCACATCCAGCTCTGACTCCTGCCTTTTTGTCAATGCCACTGTCTCCAACCCATATAACATAGCTGGTCTCACTACACTCTTGTAGACCTTCCCTTTCACTCTTACTGATACCCGTCTGTCACAAATCACTCCTGACACTTTTCTCTACCCATTCCACCCTGCCTGTACTCTCTTCTTCACCTCTGTTCCACATTCACCATTACTCTGAACTGTTGATCCCAAGTACTTAAACTCGTCCACCTTTACCAACTCTACTCCCTGCATCCTCACCATTCCTCTACCCTCCCTCTCATTTACACACATATAGTCTGTCTTAGCCATGCTGACCCTCATTCCTCTGCTTTCTAGAGCATATCTCCACCTCTCCAGAGTCTCCTCAACCTGATTCCTACTCTCACTACAGATCACAATGTCATCTGCAAACATCATAGTCCACAGGGCCTCCTGTCTCATCTCATCTGTCAACCTGTCCATCACCACTGCAAATAAGAAAGGACTCAGAGCTGATCCTTGATGTAATCCCACCTCCACCTTAAACGGATCTGTCACTCCCGCTGCAGTCCTCACCACTGTCACACTACCCTCGTACATATCCTGTACCACTCTTACGTACTTCTCTGCCACTCCCGACTTCCTCATACAATACCACAACTCTTCTCTAGGCACCCTGTCATATGCTTTCTCCAAGTCTACAAAGACACAATGCAACTCCTTCTGACCTTCTCTGTATTTCTCCAACAACACTCTCAGAGCAAACATTGCATCCCCTTTCACTGACACCAGTACTTAAACCAATTGCTGTAATTGATCATCTTGTCTTCATATTGTGGCATCATGTTTGCTGAGGGTAGGATGATACTCAAGGTCATCAAGTTTGCATATACTACATGGTGGTAAATGCTGTTTAGCACTATATTACATTGCTTAACACATGGCCATCATGCCTCAGGTGGTGCTGCAGGGCTGCCTATGTCGGATGCACATACTACACTCCCTGCACATGTTTGGAAGCAGGTTGTGTCAACTTAGGCATCCCTTTCACTATATGTGAGAGTCAGAGAGAGGTATCATTTCCAGGGTTCCTACTGAGCCAGTGTATGTGCTATGCATTGGCTCTTTGCCAAGGCCAAGGCATACTGGGCACGCCTCCTTCTGCCTACTGGGGCAGGCTCAGGTTGTTCCTCCTCCGAGTCACGCTCTGCCTGTGATGGCCTTGGCAATGGTGGGGGGCTGTTTGGCCCAGGTCTATGCTGGTCCTGCTGCAGCTGTTTTCGCAGAATCATATTATGTAGCATAGCACATACCATGACAATTTGGGTACATGTAGTTGGTGAGTATTGCAAGGCTCCACCAGATGTGTCCAGGCACTGGAACCGTGACTTGAGCAACCCAAACACACGCTCAATTACATTTCGTGTTTGTGCATGTGCCTCATTATGATGTTCCTGTTCAGGTGTGTGTGCATTTCTGATGGGTGTCATCAGCCACAGCTCCAGTGCATAGCCAGCATCCCCCACTAAGTAACCATGTGGGATGTCCCCATTAGCAAATGTCTGGTACACCTGCATCAGATGCCAGATATGGGAATCATGGTAGCTGCCAGGGCAGCCAGCACACACATTCATTATTATGCCCTGGGCATCACACATGAGCTGGCAGTTGATGGAGGGGAAGCCCTTGCGGTTAATGTTAGGCCCAACCCCGCTCACTGGCTGGTGCTTTGATGCATATATGCGTGCAGTCTATTGCACCCACTACCTCAGGGTATTCTGCTATTTGCTGGAAGAGATGCATATTGCTGGCCAATACTTCATGGGAATTGGGGAAATATACATGATCACTGACATGTGCTGACATGGCATCCAGGAACTGGTACAGTACCCTGGATGCTGATGCCTGTGATATCCCCATCATATCACCAGTTGGTCTCTGGAAGGTACCTGTTGCTAGTATTCTTAGGCCAACACATACCTTGGTTTCCAATGGGATGGGTTCCCCTCTTTTGGTTCTGTGTGTGAGGCATGGCCTGCACAGCTCAACAATTTGCTGCAGGAGGTCTCTGTCCACTCTATAGCACTCCACTATCTCCAGCTCATGTAACCCCTAGTAGGTGACCCTGGGCCTGTACACTCCTCTCCGTCTCCTCACTGTGGGTTGTCCGGCAGCATTTGCATTGTCACCACCCTCAGCATGTTGCATATGTCACCTTATAACAGTAATGGCAGCCCCTAGCATTTTTTGTCTGAGTGAAGCTTTTTCAGTTTTCACTTCTAGTAGCTTACTCCAGTGTTGCAGTGTCTCTTGAGAGAAACAAACTGCACTGTTGTTTGCAGAGTTTTAAGTGCTGGGCTGGGCTAGTGTTCTGCCTGTGTAATTGCCTGCTTCTGATTGTTTTCACCTGCTAGCTCTACTAGTATTCCCTGGTAGCTTCCTACTATTTGTTGTGCTTCCTTTTTCCTTTCTGTTTCCTCAGGGGGGAGTGACGCACATACAAGCGCAAACACGCTCACAGCAGCTCACGCGCGCGCACACATGCTTAGACGGACTAAAACTTGCTTATTTGGGTTAAAACATGTGCACACCAGCGGAAATGCACTCACAGGTCTTTAAACAGCCTTATACATGCTTACTCCAGCTTAAACACGTGCACTCACGCTTTCACGCGCGCACTCTGTCTTACTCGAGTTTACAGGCACACACACGCATGCATACCCGCTCAGCAAGAAACTTTGGTGTTATCCACAGTATACACCTTCCATGTCTTGGCTTTCCCTGGCCTACCTGTTGACACACCTCTTTCCATGATGTCTAACTGACAGCTGACACATGCCACTCTGCTCCTATGAGCTTCACTACTTTCATACATACCCCTCTTGTGATGTAACCTATCTCCTTCTCTGTTACTCCCCATATCCTACTCCTACACTCCACTGACTGTGCTCATTTGCTATGTAAAAGTGTGATTCACTATCCTAACACTCATTTACATAGGATTGCCTACTAATGTTTGGTTGCATGTCTTAGACTGGGCTTCTCCCCTTAGCAACCCCTACTCAGTGGCCATGTTGTCTTCAGCCTGCTATTCCCTTACATTGTAATTTAACAGTTTTCATAGATTCCACGTTTGTGGCTTTTATTTTCTTATTTTATGATTTTTTTAGCGCACCCCGTTTGCGCGGCGCTGCGCTACGCTTAAACATCGAAAATTGCCGGAAAAAAAAGTGTTTTTATTTTAATTTTGCATCTGGGAACATTTCCAATGGCCATATATTTGGCCATTGGTATGCTTCCTCAACCATATGCAACCTTTATTTGGAGCTGACAAGGCTCCATTGTGCTATTTGCAGAACGGTACTCAGTTGTCAACTGAGTACATTTCTGCAGCTAACACGGCTCCTACTCAGACAGGTTTGTGCTTCCTGGATCGCAAATTTACCTCATTTGCATGCCTTTCGGCTGCAAGTGAGGTAATTTGCATATCCCAGCCCTGTCTGTGTAGGAGACATTTTAGGAGCTCTCTTACACGCCCCTACAAGCTATTCCTGGATCGCTCGTTGGACATGATGGCTGCATGGAGTCTTACTCTACTCGTACACTCCGTGCAAGCCATCGTGAATCCGGCAGAATAACTTATGAAGCTGTTGCTTCCAAACACCTTCAGCGACATAAGAATTAAAAGGCATATGCACATAATACATATAACATATACCATGTGAAGACATGTCATTTCTTTCCCATGTTAATTGGCAATTTATATCTTAAAAATTTAATTATTTTATAATCTGGCAGTTTGCACAAAGAATTAAGACTATGTACTATTACCAAATGCATGTCCTAAAATGTTCCTTGAGTATATAAACAACCGCTGTTTTCACTTGATATGCTTAAGATTTCTTACTTTGTAGAATTACTCACATTCCACAGAGCTGTGATACAATGTTTACCACCTGTTTGCCTTTTCTCTCTCTCTCTCTCTCTCTCTCTCTCTTTCTCTCTCCTTGTCGGCCTACTTAAAAACATGTTGCATTAAAAGGTAACATATGATGTTTTGTATGCTAGTGAAGGTTTTTGCCTGGTTACAATGAGATGAACTTGAATTATTTTAAAAGGCCTCTGAATATATAAATGACAAAAATGATTTAATTTAAACATAATTACCGTGTGCTAAAAATGGACTAGATGTTTATTTAAAACTATAAGACAACAGCAATATTTTGCAACGCAGTTCTATTAAAAAATATACATCTTAATGAATATGTCAGTACAACAGTTTCCTAACCTGCTTCTGGCAAAGTGCAGTTCTGCTTCTTAATGCATGCCTATTGCATTGTGTCAGGCAAGGCTGGCCTTTGAATTTATTCATAACTTATAGTGTCCTAAAGAAACATGCCATTGCCTCACCTCTTAATATCTGTCATATGTCTGTAGCCACCACTAAGACATTTTTCTTTTAAGCCCTAACTTCTCCACTTTGAACTCTTGCAGATGCTGGAGAGTGTGGTGTGTGAAAGATTTTAGCAAGGCTATGTCACCCACTTTTGTGAAAAATGTATACTGCAGAAGGTCCTCCTCTCCTTACAAGTAGGCATCTTCATGTTGTCTCATTTTGTCACTGATTCTCTGATAGAGTATGCACTCAGGGCATACATTCCCCATCTTCATGTCTGAAAGGAGAGAGCAGGCATTGCTTCACAAATCCTCTCAGACCATCACCAACTCCAGCGCTGTGCTGCTAATCAAACCTGGGATGTCTTGGTTGTAGTCAGGGTTTATCCTTCTATACCACAGTTGTAGTTTCAGACAAACATTGATATTTGGCTTCAGTAAATAGGTAAGGTGTTTCTAGGGACTGACGAATGGATTAAGTACATTATTCCAGAAATTGGGTCCATAGTAGAAAATACAGAGCCGCTACAAATCAAGGATGTGCAGGGTGTTTTAGGAGTGTACAATCTTCACGGAAGGTTTTAGAAGAATTTATGGAGAGATAGGCAGTTTATAGGGCAATATGGCTGTTAAAAGCTTCATCATAAACTTGACTGACAGGCAGCAAGCTCTTTCAGCTGATGCATAGTGAGGCTCTGTCTTTGGAAAACTGCAGATAGATCAGCAAGTTTTATTTGATGCTGCACAAGCAGCCTGAATATCAAATACAGACACTACAGTTATTATGGGAAGTTTATGTTACACTTCTACATCAAAGCCAGTGCCATAACATAGAGGGATAAATCCCTAACTGAGGCCCAGGTGACCCAGGCTTGATTAGTGTCTCGGATGTCTAAGACACTGGCAGGGATGGATGGGGTACTCATCCAAGGGGAGGGTATTCACCTAGGAATTCCCTGGAGGGAGTAGCCCTTAAATATAGTGGAAGGAGAATACCAAGGGGTAGGTCATAAATTAAAAAAATCCACTTATAGAAGCAGTCAACAACACAGTCCACCAGGATGCCCTTAGGTTCCACACTAGCCCCAGCCTTAGAACAGAGATAGTCCAGGAACAGTAGGAGAGGCTATTAGAACTGGAAATAGATGGGTGGCACTGAGTAGCTGGAAAGAGTGAAGCAGAAGGGGCACAAAAAGGCTGCTACATCAATGGACCTTTCCATCAATTTTCAACAATTTAAAAAAAATGGCAGCTGTGTGTTTAGTGGGAGGGGAAAACTCCCATATCTTTCAAGACAGCATAACCCTGGGAAACATTTGCAAAATTTGACAGAATGATCAATTCATGTTGTTAAAGAAAGCACAAAGATCAATGGACGTAAGGTTCAAGTAAGGCACCCTTTATTACTTGCAGCAAGGAGACAAAGCATGTAGGTACAAGGTTTGTCTGATTTTCCATGGTTCAGCATGCTATTCTTATACAGTTCTCTGCATGTACACAAGGAAATATTGTTAGTTTAACTGCTGACATGGTCAGGAAAGAAGACATTATTAGATTTATTGCTGACATGGTCAGGAAAGAAGATATTGTTAGATTTATTGCTGACATGGTCAGAAAATTGCTGTCTTGCAAAACATGCTTGAGAAAAACAACCTGGCCTTGGGCTAATTTCAGCCCTCCTTTGTTTCTTACATTATTTCAGCTGTTCAGTTCTTGATATGATACATTTTCCCAGAGTCAAGATACAACCCTGGCCTCAATACACATTTTGCTGACCATGGTAAACTTTCAAGCGTCAATTGTTCTCGTATCTAGGATTCCTGCAGCTGCACATATTTCACACAGAACAAGCAGAATAAATGTATTAATTTCTTTTTTAACCCTAAATGCATCTAAGCTTGCACATTGCAGTTATACATTTTCTTAACATTTCCCCCCTTTTAATACTTTATTCTACCTTCAAAACAAACATAAACAGTTCTTCTTCTCATAACCATTTCCCACTTAGGATTTGCAGTTAGAGAGTCATTCAGTTTAGGCCTGTGAAGGCATTTTTTCAGTTTTAAGTAATTCCTCGAATTCAGCATCTTGGTATAAAGTTTCTATATATTCTTAACTAGTCCTTTCATACAGGGGATGCAGCAACATCCACACACCATCAGTAAGGCTATTCCTACACAGATGGCAATCAGAATGTTCATCAGGATGCTGCCCCAACCCCCGAACCATTTTTGGAAAAAGTCTGTCAGTGGGTTTGGTCCTGGTTTGGTCATGGCCGACACCTGCCGAATTACTTCAAGATGGTTGTCTATCTCGTGTTTGTTGTCAGGAATGTACGAACAGCACTCCTCCTGGATTAAAGTGCATGTACCTCCTTTCACTGCTAGGGTGAAGTCAAGAGCCATGCGATTTTGAAGCACCACTGTTCTCATGGCTGTCAGTTCATCGGTTATCAATTCTAGGGCAGAAAAGGTTGCAATACTCATTATTTCAAGAAGTTTAGATAGTTTTCTCAGCTCCCAGATCGATTTCATTGCTCCATATGCTGGTAATATGCCTGCCCACGATATGACGTCATCACCCAGATCCATGTGCGATAGTCCTTTGTTATTTCCAGGACCTAAGTCATGATAGTATTTCCAAGGTGCATTGATTTGTCCCACTGGATTAGCAGGTTTCTTAATTTCTTGGACATCTCGAATTTTTCCTTAAGGTAAAACTGCCGTGTGTCGTATGGCTGGAACCAGGTACCCCAAAAAACAGCTACCGGACCAGTTTTCAGGTAGCCATTTATATGCTTTTCTTCCACATATAAAGTAACAATCTTCTACTTTAGTGGTAACTTTACTATAAACATACACTTGTCCTGCATGAAACATTTTTCTGTCAATTATAGACAGTTGTTTGTAGAGAACAGAATCGCATTTTACTTCCTCAATTGTTCTATGCATCAATTCAAAAACTAATCATAGTTTGTATTGCAATAAGATCCAGTGTTATCAGGTTTAGTGTAGCATCTATAAGAAACCATTACATTGCAATGGCTCCATCCTACCCTGACTGTATTATTCTTATGAAAACACACAGTTCCCTTTTGATGAATAGACAATTGTAATGCTACTTTATCTACTGATGTAACATTCGATGTGTCATGAATTAGGTTTTCCCAGGTCTTATTAGCCCCTAGGGAAACCGAAGTTAGCAGTAATCCCCCATATGCTGTTGATAAAGCTGTGCAGATCCAGCAATTCAAAACATTGAAGGTTTCAGCATACACATATTTGATTGCCTGTTAAGTATTGAAGTTCGGGTGCCACTCTGCATGCTTACTTAGTTTTACTTGTGTAGCAGAGAAGAGAAATGACCATAACAAAAAGATTACTGTTATCATGATGGTCAACAGGATGGTCGTGCAATATTTCTGTGGAAATGGTTGCTCCATATTGCCTTTATCTTCTCCATTCTTCCCAAAGGGATGGAAATCAGTCTTCATTTTGGGTTCTGCTGATCTTACTCTCTTCCCTAATAGGACCTTCAGCACCGATGGTTGCTTCACTGGGGTTGAGACAAGCCAGTTCCTATTGATCTGACCCCCCCCCTTTGTAGCCAGACTTTTTGCTTAGGGTCCCGGTGGAGAGGTAAGATCCTTACCCAACTCGAAGTCTTTTACTAGCTTGCAGTGTGTCAGATGGAGCCACGAAGCCCGCTCTGCAATCTTAACTGCAGTTGGTGTTGACAGAAGTACCTGGTAGGGACCTTCCCACTTTGGTGATGTCCATTTTTTTCTCTTCACAATTTTAATCCACACCCAGTCTCCTGGCGTCACTGTCACTTCCAAGGTTTCGGCTTGCTTCTGACCTGAAACAGAATTAAACTGCAACAGATGTTTAGAACTCAACAACTTTTTCATATATTCAGCTAGTGTAAAATCAACTTCCTGGTCTGATGACATGAGGGATTTCCACTGGGGTGTGTAATAAGCCCTTCCAAACAGCTTTTCAAAAGGAGTCAGTCCTTTTGATGTAGGAACAGTTCTCATGCTCAATAATGCTAAAGGTAAACAGTATAGCCAGGTTTTTCCTGTTTCAGCTATCAATTTCCTTAGTTTGCTTTTCAGTATGCCATTATGCCTTTCAACCAGCCCTGCAGACTGCGGATGATATGCACAATGATTTTTGAAAGAAATACCAAAAAACTTACTCAGCTGCTGTATGGTTTGATTTACAAAGTGCGTACCGTTGTCACTATATATTCTCTCCAGAATGCCAAACCTAGGAATAATTTCCTTAACAAGTACCTTTGCTACTGTAGCTGCATCCGTATTTTTGGTTGGAAAAGCTTCCACCCACCTGGAGAACATATTTATAATGACAAGGCAGTACTTCTTATTTTCACATTTGTTTAGTTCTATAAAATCCATACAGATAGTGTGAAACAGATATGGTGGTGTGGGAAAACTCTCTTGCTTAGGCTTTATTGCCCCCTGTGCATGGTGTTTGTTACAGATTTGACACATTAAACAAAATTTTTTAGAATAGTTTGTAAATCCATACGTTGTGAACACCTGGTTCACCAGCTGTACCATCCCCCCTGTTGAGACATGGCACTGCCCTTGGCTCAACAATGCTGCATAGCGGAACAAGTTAGAGGGTAGTATTGGTTTTCCCTCCTTAGAAATGTACAGCCCCTTCTCGAGGATTGCTCCTCATCTTATCCATCGCTGTTTTCTGCTTGCGTAGTGAGTGCCTGCATTGCTTTTAACATATGTAAATTCAAGGTTTCAGAGGGTTGTAATTCCTTATCTAGAAGGAATACCTCTGTAGCTGCCTGTTTTGCAGCTGCATCAGCTCTCGCATTACCTTTTGAAATTATGTTCTGTTGTTTAGTATGAGCTGTACATTTGCAAATAGCTACCCTTCAAGGCAATTGAATGGATTCTAAGAGATCTAAAATAAGCTGCACATGATTTATAGGTTTTCCAGTAGATGTTATCATTCCTCGGTTTTTCCACTGTTGTGCAAACACATGTACAGTGGAAAAAGCGTATTGACTATCAGTGAAGATGTTTACACACTTATTCTTTGCTAAGGTACATGCTCGTGTCAGAGCAATCAATTCTGCTGCCTGTGCAGATAAATGATACGGTAAAGATTTTGCTTCTATAACTTCAGTATCAGAGACTACTGTATATCCTACTAGGTTCTGTCCCACAGGGCCCCTTTTGCACTAGCCATCCACGTAATATGTCACCTCGGCATTATCCAAGGGGACATCCGTGAGGTCTTTCCTAGGCAATGTCTTCTGCTCGATTATTTGTAGGCAGCGGTGTGGTGTGCCGTCTGCAGGAGTTGGGAGCAGGGTAGAAGGGTTTAAGGTCATACATCGTTCAATTGTCATATGAGGTTGGCTCAACAATATGGTCATGCAGGAAAGATGCCTAGCAGGAGAGAGATATGCTACTTTTTCTTGTAATAAAATAATTGTGACTGCATGAGGTACCCTTAGAGTGAGTGGGTGAAACAAGACTACTGAAGCCGAAGCCTGCACTGCCATTGCTGCCGCAACTACTGCCTGCACACAGTGTGGTAAAGATCGTGCTACTGGGTCTAATTGTGATGAATAGTAAGCTATGGGCCGTTGCTTATCTCCATGTTGTTGTGTTAGTACTGATGTCATATAACCCTGCTTGCAATCTACAGTCTGGAAAAAACATTTATGATAGTTTGGCAATCCCAGAACTAGAGAGGATGCTATCAATTGTTTCAGTTTACAAAAAGCAAATTCTGCCTCCGTTGTTCACTGTAACAAGTCCTGCGCTGCCATAGGTGTCTTGTAAATAAGGTCAGTTAAAGGCGCAGATTCCAAAGCATAGTTTGGAATCCAGCTCCGACAAAAATTAGTCGTTCCCAAGAAGGACATCATTTCCTTCTTGGTGGTGGGCTTTGGTGCCTGTAAAATTGCCACCTTCCTGTCCTCATATAAAGTTCTACCTCCCTTGGATATTACATATCCCAAGTAATTTTCCTGTTTTTTTCCAAAGTTGCAGTTTGTTCTTATTCACTTTGTGTCCTTCAGCAGCTAGAAATCGTAAAAGTGCTACTGTGTCTTCCCTGCAATCCTGCAGGGTGGGGGATGCTAATAGAATGTCATCAACATAAAGTAAGACCTGACTACCCTTTGGTGGATTAAACCTTGCCAAGTTGCTTGACATTTCTTGAGAGAATATTGTAGGGCTTTCACAATATCCCTGTGGCAGCCACGTGTATGTGTATCTTTTTCCCTGAAATGTGAATGCAAACCAATACTGGCTATCTGAGTGTATTGGTATTGAAAAGAATGCATTACTGATATCTACCACAGAAAAATACTTATGCTCAGGTTTTAAATCATTTAACAGGGTGTGTGGATCTGGCACTATAGGTGCCCTTGGTATTACGGCATCATTCACAGCTTGTAAATCCTGGACCATGTGCCACTCTCCATTGGCTTTTTTAACTGTAAATAAAGATGTATTACACGGGGAATCGGGAGATTCCACTAGCACCCCTCCCTTAAGTAATGCTGCTATGATAGGTTTTATTCCTGCCTCTGCATCTTTTCTTGAGGGATACTGTCTCTTTTGTGGTCTGAACGCTGATTTTGGTGTGATACTAACTGGTCCTGCCGTATGGATAAGTCCTACGTCTGATTTCCCTGTTGACCAGAGGGTCTCTGGTATACCCTGCAAGGCATTTTCTTCTTCCGTCAACAGGAGTAAGCATCAGCTATCTTCACGAGACTGCAAATGTACAGCTGGGTTGGCTTGAGTTACCCAATTCAATTTTTGTACTTGTATTCCCTGTCCTGACAACTCCAGTTCTGTTTATTTTTCCAATCTTGTAACTCTCTCCCCTAGGTCTGCCCACCGTATGTTTTTATTTTTGGTTAAGCTTACATGTGGTAGTCGATTGGATTTATAAAGTGCCAAAAACTCCTGGGGCAGTGAACAGCTGGCTACACTATTTCCTTCTGTGTCCCAGTATAAGTTTTTTAGTACCAATCTGTTTGTATGATGCTTAAATAATTCTTTTTCATACTCATTATCAGGCCCTGGTGTGTTACAAAAATACAGGGTGCAATGCAGCAGGTGCTGTTTATGAATGTCCTGGGAGGGAAACTTACTGACGGCTATGTTCATCAGTTCTTTGGTCACAGTCCCTGGACCAGTCATAACCAGGTCCTGACTGTACCAATAAAACGTTTCACTCCCCCCTTGAACCATAAAGGTGTCAGTTCGTCGCTGCGCTTCCAGGCCCTGCATAGTTGGAACCACCGCTATGTTAAATAACTGCATGAGATCCCCACCCTAGAGATTCACTGGGCACTTTGCAGAAACTACAATCTTACTTCTTTGTGTCAATCCTGAAACAGGATCTGTTATGGTGATGTTTGCGGGAGAGGTGCTCCCGGTATAGCTGCCCATTCGCTGGTTTGACCAGTATGTAATCAGATGACTCTGAATTGTCTGGTAATTTGGAGGGGTGTATCAGGGTCCGTGATGCCCCTAAATCACACAAACATTTAACCTCACTGCCTTCTACCAAAAGTGTAACTTCTGGTTTTGTTTCTGCTAAATAGAGCTCTAAGCCCAATAAAGCCGAGTCTAGTACTTCATCTTCTTCTGTATCGTCATTAAGTTCCTGTACTTCCTCTATTTCCCTTTTCACATCCTTGTTTGTCCTTTCTGTGCAAGTTTCTTCTAGTGATTTCTGACTGTCATATAGTCATTCCTCACCTTCCTTGTCTTCCATTGCAGCCTTCTTATTTTTCCTGTAATCCCTTGCTAAATGTCCCCTTTTACCACATTTAAAACATTCTTCCCTTTTCTTACGTCCTTCAAAGTCTTCTGATCACTGATCAGACTGCTTACCTCCCTGTGTGTTTTTCCTGCCCTTTTTCCCGGGTGCATTACATAAACTTCTGCTCCATCTTCTATGGAAAATACCTGAGCCTTCTTTTTCTTTTTGCTATTAAAATGCCTTTCAGCATGTCTAGCATATTCAAGTAGTGAGTGTAATCTGCTCGTTCGATGGTCGACCATGTGTTTTGTAATAAAACTGCTTATAGGTGTACTACTACCTTTTAGAAATGCATTTTTCAGCTGCTGTTCATATGGGGAATCTTGTTTTTGATCTTCAGGAACCTGCATTCCACAGTGGTTGTTAAAACATTCTAACAGTCTAGCAAAATATTGTTCAACTGATTCAACCTCCTGCTGAACACATTAATTAATGCAAGTCCAGTCTGCCCTAGGTTTCCATTTCTCAGAGATGCGGTCTGTAAGTCCCTTCACTCTAGTGTCTAATTATGTGCTGCTATGTGGGAGGGTTTTTTCTGCAGCATCACGAGGATTCCAGTTGCCACAAATCATGTACCAATCTGGTCCTACAATCGGTCAAACTACTTTTTCTATCTCTTCCCCATTCAAGTTATAACTCAGCTTCATTCCTTGTAAATCTTCTGAAAATTTTCTGAAATTAAGTTTTCTATGGGGAATCCCTTCTATAGCTTTCCGGATGTCTTCCGGAGTCCAAGGTCTATACACTAGGATAGTTGGAGTCTGATCTTCCTGTCCTGCCTGAGGGTTTGGAACTTCTATGAGTGGGCATATTTCTTCTTCTACAGGTTGTATATCCATAGCTACCTGCCATAATTCAGAGCCTTCTTCTTGATTATTTGCCTTTGTTAGGGATCTAGTTCTGATGGGATCCCTAACTTTAGTTAATTTCAGTTTTAAGCTGTCCCTGTCTCCAGTGAGCATAGGATATAATGGGGGTGGATCAACCTGTCCACTTGCTCCGTATTCTGGTAAAGGAGGGGGAGGTGGAGGGGCCAGTGCCATTACCAAGTTATTGTCTTCCTTATCTAAAAACATTGCCTTCGAATCTTTGTTCTTTTGGTCTCTCCAGTTTGCTTCCTCCAGCCACCTGTGTGCCTGGGGAATTCCTAATTGTCGTTGCTTTTTTACTTGACCTTTAGAATCAGTTTTGAGTTGTTGGATAAGTTTGACAGGTGAGGGTTTTTCTAATTTTCTGTCAAATTCATACTTAATAACCCATTTTGAAAAGTATTTAATATTGTCTGCGCACTGTGACTGCATATATTTTGCATCTTCTGTTAACGGTGGATTTCCGGGTGTCTTTGTACAATTATTACCCATTTTTTCCCCCTATTTTTGTTTGATACGTAGACTGTACAGAAAATATTATCTGATGTCTTCAAATTTTTCCGTGTACCATGGATTTTGTTATAGTCTCTTCAAAATGACTGTCTAAAGCCTACTGATCTGTTTCACCTGATCTATGACAAGACTGTACCTTTTTTCTATCTCTGACTGTAAGAAAAATACAATCTGACAGAAACAATACACATCTAATCCCTGATCTTGAAACAGAAAAAGTAGATTCACCTTACCTGAGCCCATGTGATTGATCGCTGATTCGGAAAACCCGTCCTTCAGTTGCAGATCAGAAGGTGACTGGCCTCTTTTGACAACAATTCAGTTGGAGATCTTTATACTGTAGAAGAACTGATTTGGTTTCTTCCCCGTACGGTTTCAGCCACCTGGCCATCTGATCCATGGTGAAGAGAGGGCTCCAGCTTGAAGGACCAATCTGTTAAAGAAAGCACAAAGATCAATGCACGTAAGGTTCAAGTAAGGCACCCTTTATTACTTGCAGCAAGGAGACAAAGCATGTAGGTACAAGGTTTGTCTGATTTTCCATGGTTCAACATGCTATTCTTATACAGTTCTCTGCATGTACACAAGAAAATATTGTTAGTTTAACTGTTGACATGGTCAGGAAAGAAGACATTGTTAGATTTATTGCTGACATGGTCAGGAAAGAAGATATTGTTAGATTTATTGCTGACATGGTCAGAAAATTGCTGTCTTGCAAAACATGTTTGAGAAAAACAACCTGACCTTGGGCTAATTTCAGCCCTCCTTTGTTTCTTACATTATTTCAGCTGTTCAGTTCTTGATATGATATATTTTCCTAGAGTCAAGATACAACCCTGGCCTCAATACACATTCTGCTGACCATGGTAAACTTTCAAGCGTCAATTGTTCTCTTATCTAGGTTTCCTGCAGCTGCACATATTTCACACAGAACAAGCAGAATAAATGTATTAATTTCTTTTTTTAACCCTAAATACATCTAAACTTGCACATTGCAGTTATACATTTTCTTAACACATGTTACAGCCAGTACAGTGGCGCAGCAGATAGCATTGTTACTTCACAGCAAGAGGTTCCTGGGTTTGATTCATGGCTGGGTGCCTTGTGTGTGTAGTCTGCATGTCCTGTCTGTGTTTCAGTGGGTTTCCTCTGGGTGTTCTGGTTTCTTCTAACATTTGAAAGACATGCAGTAGGTGGATTGTACACTCTAAATGGCCATAGGTATGAGTGTGCATGCAAATGTCTGGTGTGGATGAACAAAGGTGGTAGGGCTAGCCACTCTGCAATGTAAACATGGGCTCTGTTGAAGTCACATCATGACCCCATGCACAAAAAAGGGAAAAAGGTGTTGAGAATTTATGGCTATATCAATTCATGTTACAGAACATACGTTTATCTTGTAATGCCTTCTTCAGATTGTCCTGTGAAATATATTCCTGAGTTTAAAGTGAATAGCCAACTGGAATTATAATATAGCATAACCTTAGCTTTGGAAAATTATTCTCAGACTTTTATTCCTAATCACTGAAAATGTTGCCTAGGTTATTTGAGGATTTATTTTCACTGACAACCTTAGATTGGTCTGATGTCCAAATGGCTAGGTCATCTTCTTGAAGTAACATAACAAGATGAGGTTAATAAAGATGTTAAACAGAAATACCACAGGCACTGACATTTGCAAAATAATAGAGATGTACAAAAAGAGGATGAGAAAGAGTTTCACTTGTTTTGACCTAAATGGTCTTTTTGTCCAGTTAATTGTTAAACTACCACAAAATTTTACCATCAAAACCATCTGATTGAAGTTCACTCAGAAGTCTACAATGGGCAACTGAATCCACAAATAGGACACCATTTAAAAGATTGAAGCCCAAGGTGAGTCCATGGATTTTAAAGAAGTCAACCTACCAGAGGTAGGAATGCAACAGGGTTAGTGATGTGATCTCTATCAAAAACTTGGTGACAATCATAAAGGATACCACACTCATCTAAGTATTTTCTGATTTCTGAGTTGACAACTTTCTCAAGCAGCTTGGTAAAATGAGATAAAAAGGAAATATGACTGTATATAGCCCAATAAACTAGCTAGGTTTTTGTCCAGGTAATAATTATAATAGTGGCCAATTTCCAAAGTGCAGGAAAAATGCTTGGACTCCATAACATATTAAAGATGTGAAGAAACAAGCCCTTAGAAATGTGGGCTGTCATAATGAGGTATTGCTCAAAGTCACCTACCAAGTCTCTGATGGTGGCTTGAATTTTGGTAAGCTAGATCCATCAGGCCTTTATGGTCAGTTTATTGCAATTCTTTCTGAGGAAAAACAGATCTTTTCCTTCAGCTGCTACTACACCTTCCATAGGTTAATAGGTGCTTACTAGGCTAATCACCACAAGAGTCTTTTTAAGCCTAGCCATACATCCCAAATCTCTGGCAAGTTCTGATACCCTTGATAAGTGTAAGCATGGGCCTGGGAGATAAACCATTTACAGGTTACCTGTGCCCATTAGAGACATAGGTGCCAAACCAGGGATTAATTTCCAGTTTCCTATCCAATTGTCCAAGTTGCACTTGAATTGAGCTAGGGAGGAACTCTGCTTCACATGGATGGGGAGCCTGTTCCATAGATGGGGTAGTCTCTGGGATACATACCTATCTCTCCAGCAGGTCCTATTTTATATCACAGGCAAAGTTTAAGTCTTTAGAATGGGTAATTCTGGTGCTGTTTGTTTTGTGGATATGCATGAGGTCCATCAGAGAGGGGTCTGACAATGCCCTGTATGCCAGGCATAGATCTCCCCTCAAAAGCCTGTAGGAGACAGAATACAGGGATAGGGCCTTAAGGCTGTCTGCATGGGACATTTTACTTATGCCCTGTATTCTTTTAGTGAGGAACCTCTGTGGATATTCCAGTTGTTAGATATGCCTGGTTAGGTACATACCAAAGGGGGCATTGTACTCAAGGATAGGTCTGATGAATGCCAAATACAGTCAGACAGTGACTTCATTGGAATTTGATGCAGTACCTTTGTTTATAAGTCATGCAACATAGAATAAAGTCCTCACAACTGTAGACACGTGATGGTCAAAGGCTAGATTACAATCTATGTGTGTCACTAAGTCCCAGACTACTGGGTCAACTCTAAGGTATATGTTGTCAATGTGATAGTTACCCGGGAAGGATGACTTCCCAAAGGATACTATTATGTATTTCATGGCATTTAGTTTTACTCCATGACTCTGACACCATTTGTTTGTCTGTGTCATCCCCTCCTGGAGAACATTTGTATCAGTGTAAGATTCAATGACCGCGCCTAATTTGCAATCATCTGCAAACTTAGTCAGCCAGAGACCACTGACATTGGCCTTGACTTCTGAGAAGTATATGCCAAAAAGGAGCATTCCAAGAACTGATCCCTGAGGGACTCCATTTGTGACTGGCCTCTTTGTAGAGGTGGACTCCCCAATTCTAACTTCCTGGGTCCTGTCTGTGAGTCAGTTGGCTATCGTCTAGGTAACATACTGGTTTGTAGCTAACCTCTTGAGTCTGTCAACAGTGTGTGAGTGGGGTATTGTGTCAAATGCCTTGGCCAGGTCAAGGTAGGCAGTGTGAACGATTTTGCCCTCATCCATTGTTTTGATGGCCTAATCAAAGCAGCCCACCAGGTTGAGTAGGCATGATCTGCCCTTGAAGAAACCAAACTGGATTGGGTCCATTGTCTGGAGGTTTAGTATATCCCTGTTGATCATCTCCATGATAATTCTTTCCATGGCTTTACATATAAGACTAGTGAGACTTATGGGTCTGTAGTTTCCAGGATCTGTAGATGATCCACCTTTGTGAAAAGGGATGACTGTTGCGTTTCTCTATTCATGAGGCACAATGCCTGTTTGGAGGCTAGAGTTAAATAGTCATTTCAGAGGCCTTAATAGGCCATGTTTCATGCTATTTAGAAGGCATCCTTGGATATTTCAGGGCCCATTGATGCGGTATTCTTGGTCTTAGAGAGAGCATTAAGGACTTGTTCCCTAGTGATAGTAGGGAGAGTTATATTTGATATTTCCTGAGAGAAGGTTGGGGGGGAGAAAAGGGTAAAGTTGGAGCTGAATTTATCAGCTAGAAGGTTTGCTATATCTTCTGGCTCAGTACAGGTGTCTCCATTTACAATGAGCTTTGCACACAATTGTGCATTGTCTCTTTTCATCTGGCAATGCTGTGTTGAATTTTTGAAGTTGACAAAGGTATTTTTTTTGTGAGTGTATGAGCACTGCTAACCACCTTGGAACAATATTTTATGCAAAGGAGAAGTGCATAGAAAAGACATTTCAAAAAAATCATTACTATCAGTTTATACAGTAATTGCCCTCTAGTCAGTGGTCACAGAGCAAGAACTTATCTGTTGTGAGTTAAGTGTTTCCTGGCTGATGTTAGAGGAGTAGTTAGCAGGCTGATATGCACTCTGCAATGTGTCTGTGTTTGTTGTATGTCCTTGTCTGTGCACGTTGGTGAGAGTTGGGCGAATGGAGATTGTTTCAGCAAAACTCTACTGTCGCATAAAGTATGAAGGGAAATCTATTAGTGTTAATATTAATGCATGTTACCATTTGTTGACTCAGGAGAAGATTCTGCATTTTAATGTCATATTCCTGTTATTCATGCTGGGTTATACGAAAGTATATGAATGCAAACTTTAATTTTTCTGTCTATAACCAATGTTCATATCCTCAAGTATATTACACTAATTTGTGCATTAACTTAATCTGTGCCTTTTCTACTTCAAACTACTTAAGGTGATTTTAGCAAGTGCTGTGTTCCAACAACTTGCTGTCCTAGTTGTAAATATGTATTGGCATTTAGCAACAGAACTCAGATTAAAGATTTAGAATCAGCTATATTGCTTTTTGAAACATTCTTTCTGAGCACAGTTGTTTGGAATTGCATGGAATTCCATATGTTTATTAGTTGACATTAATCAATAAGCTTTTTGAACAGCAGCATTATTTTTTTGCCCTTTTGATAGCACAGTGTGTTTCTATTTAAACAAGTTAAGAAGCCAGTCTATATAATTTTTGTCAGTCTGTTGACCCTAGACATTTTGTACACTATTCAGAACACCAATTTTAAATGTGTTAAGAGTCCTATTAATTAGGTATTTATACCTTTTGGCAGATAAGCTGGAATCCATGAGTTTTTTTTATTTGTTTTTCTGTCCTTTCCCAAGAGTTTCAGTGTTTCTCATTACTGTACAGTAGTCAAGGCACCATCTTAGTGACTTTCAAATCATGCAGCTAGTTCACGAGAGAGTCATGTTACATTTCCATGTAGATGTGATTGGTTCATAGGCTCATAGATAAGTACTAAGCTAACTATCATTCTGAGCTATTTTAAGCCTAGCCAATTACCCCTTTGGAGAATCAAACCCTGCACCTTGCGTCTGTGAGGTACATACCTTAACCATTATGCCAACCTCCCACCTAATCTAAAAACTCAGACATAGTACAAGGTATAGATAACCTGCTCAAAAGAATGTCTCCCCACCACTGTAGCTGAGACCTTTGGAGTATTTGTCTAAGCAGCTGGCTTAGCACTTATTCAGTCTTGCTCCTTTTATATTCCTGTTGTTTTGTTCTTTTCATACATCTTTTCATAATACTTGAATTACATGGAATTATTTTTGTAAGCAATTGCAAAATATAATTTTACTGGCTTCAGGTGGAATATTGTCTGGCTAATGCACTGTTTGGATTTGTTTTATATATATTAGTGCTGCAGAGCATACTTAACAAGTGGTCTGACTACTAGTACATTATTTACTGTGCCTTTTTGTGACTATGGCTTGTGCATACTTCACCCTTCCCCTTAATGAGCATATTCCCCTCTCTAATTCTTCCTCTAGTCCCTCATATTAGCATTTCACAGTTATTACTAATGCTGCCACAAGCATTCCAAGCTCATCTTTCGCTTGTTTATCTAATCTCTCTTCTGCCATTGAGCTTGTTCTCCTTCTTCTTATAGTACCATTGAATTTCTACTTTTATCCCTCTTAATGGAAGTTCAGGTAGTCTCAGTTTTTGATTGTCCTGCTATCATGTATTACCCACTTTTTATTTTAATTCATTGACCTCTGCATGCCTTCCCAGTTGATGGAGTTTTGCACATACATAATGTAACTTTTTGTCCTGTCCTAGCCATGATGTGCAGCTTTTTCCCCACTCTATGCTGCCTCTAAGGCAGCGTCAACAATTTCTGCAGACACTGTACCTTACTGGTGTACATCCTTCTAGTTCTGCTATGAAGTAGGAACTTGTTTCTTTGCTAATCTTGTACACATACAAGACAGGTGAGAATAACTGTGATGGGCATAGGTAGTGTTATATCACAGTGTAATTGCTATTGCTTTCCTAACTTTATGATTTATGATTACTTACATCAGTACTGATTATCAATGCTCTAACATCTGGGGTAAGTCCTACTATGATCTAGTCCCATGTCCACTGTACGTTATTCACAATACTTATATAAACACCCACCTTTATTCCTATCCATTCACACTCTTAAATGATTAAACTAGGTATTTATCAATTAATGACCTAGCTTCCTAGCCATCTAATCCTATGCTGCAGTCACTACTCTATGGCCTTCCATAGATTAGCATTATAGACCAGTGTATCACCCCCTGTAAAAGCCACTACGGGAGGCCTTCCTTAAAGTAATATCAGTTCTCATCTTCATTTACTCTTCTATATACAACTTTCTACAACCATCTGCCATCCTGCCATTCAGATCTCCTCAAAAACATTTGCCTCCCCAGCAGCATTTTTTACTCAATTATCTATTATACTTTCTTCCTCTGACATCCAGTTCTCTCAAGCTATCTTCACTAATTTGTTCTTTTTCTCTCCAGGGCTATATCTAACTCGTCTCTTGAAAAAATTATTATGGACTCCTTTATTCTGCAAACAATTTACTGCAAAGGTTATATCATAATAAGCAATAACCCCATTAACAATGGCTAACTTGTTAGCCACCAAAGGACTTAGCAAATAAAATCTCAACAATAGAAGTATACAAGTCTGTTAATTAATAATTTGGCTTAGCATTCTTGTTGTTGTCTCAAAACCTGGCTAATACTATTCATTATCTCTATATTCAATTTTTGCTGAAAATATGACACTGTATAAAGCCAACAAACAAATACTACAATAGGTGGAACAATAGATAAAAGTGGTATTTTAGTCATCTACAAAGATATTTGTTGTTCCATTATTACATGTACTTCTAGCACTACAGATAAAGAACTTTTCTGGATCATTGTTGACTATCCTATGGCACAAACTTAGTGCAATACAGAGCTCCTGTCTACATTTCACCTCTTGCTGGCATACCATTTGTTTAATCCATTCTTGGTGCTGTTACCTCAATGATGCATTGTCATAAATGTATCACTTTAGGAGACTTGAACATACACTCATGCCCCACCGAGAAACAGCTATTTAACAGGCACATACATAGCAACAATTGACTGGTTACTTACTGAAAGATTTGACTGAGTGCATTCAAATACAACCCAATATTCTACTGGTCTGACCAGTCACTAACACTTCCTCTATCAAAAAAGTCACTCACTTGGTCCAAAATTTATATTCTGTAAATTCTGCAGAACTGAACTGACACTGTACGAGCTACACATTATAGCAGATGTCATCGGTAACCACTTGCTTGTATGTGCTGTTTGGCCTCAGGGAAAGTTCCATGAAGCATATTGTTATTCCTTCTTCAGAAGCTTAAGAGGGATTTAATAGCAACTCACCCATCTGGAATGGATTGCCATGCTAACACTTCCTTTAAATTTTGATCTGTCAACCCTTTGCAAGTTACATTCTACAACAGAGTATCAAGTCAAATCCAAGTACATTCCTTCGATCACACCAGAGATTAAAGTACAAATGTACTGTGGTGACAAGCCAAGCACCAATACTGCAAAAGCAGAATGCATATCTCTTCTTATCTCTTTACACAGATAGAAATCACATTAAGAACAAGCTACTAAAGAGCTAGCAATTCAACTGTCCATTAGAGAGTAACAAGAACAATCCAAAATAGTTTTGGTTAGGGACTAGCCCCTACTATATCCTTTGCAATACAAAACAATAGATTCCCTTCCCCCCATCAAGTGCTGTACAAATAATTGTGTTTGTTGAGCAGAAAATCAGTTTCAGCACAGCTATTAACTTCATCCCAAAAAGCTGCTACTTATTTCTCTCTATTCTAAAATGTACAAGTACGCCTTTTTCAGAAAACTTTTGTTAAATATTAAACTTGTTTTTACTGGTAGATGATTTCTTGCTACTTCTGTTTTAAGGATGGATGCTCCATTCACCTCCTTCCTGTCTCTATACTGATAAAACACTGTGTACACAAGAACCAGGTTTCAAAACTCTCTAGAAGTCAGCAATGATACCCGTAATAAATGCAGCAGAACTGTAGTGCTGTCATGTTAATCCAGTACACTGATGACTCGATAATAGTCTGTTTAGTTACACCTTTGTCAGCTGTAGAATCTCCATTTCAGCATGGATCTAAATCTACTGAATCCCTGCAATCTGAATTAGGTTTATACCTAAGAGACTTCAAAAGAAAATGCATGTTGTCGGGATATAAATAAGCTGATTTCTCACCTGTTTTATACCAGATTGTTACCATTGTGAATCACTGACCAACCAAGCTGTGAAAAATGAAATCTTTTTATGTGCATTTTAAACAATAAGGGGAATTTAATAAAGCCTTTGGGGTCTTTTATACCATGTAGGCATTGTGGCACACTGCTTACATGAAAGTAAGCAGCTGTGTGATCCAGTAAGCATTGCTGAGTGGTGCATATGAGCGCACCAACACGGGAAGTTCCATGGCATGCAAATCACCTCTTAAAAGAGCTGAATGTCATGCAAAGGAGGCAAGTACAGTGATCCAGCAAACAGATAGGCATCGCTGCAGACCCAGTGTTGGTGTCCATAGTGTACACAGAAAAATTCCATGTGTAGGATTTCAAACAGGCAACAGGAGCTGTAAAAATACAGGTAGATGGGCAGAAATGGCAAAGCAAGTATAGATATGAGCAAAACTATCCACCACATGTCCAAAAATGAGACATAAGTTAAAACTTTTTTTTTTAATGATCTGGCCATGTTTGCACAGCATGCCCCACAGTGTGCAAACATGCTTTTATGAAAAAAAAAGTGGAAAAACCACAGTTAATAGTATGTGACAGAAATGTATTATAGGAGCCTGTGTGGAGTATCTACAATAGTGGAATGGTGCTGTTGCTAACAAGATAGGGCCAGGAACAGAGTAGTTTCCTGGTTGTGTGCATGAATCCCTGTGCAAATGAGGTGGGGTTACTGAATAGCACAAAAGGGTATCCATGTCCTCATATCCCTTCTGTGTAGGCACAGCGTGACTCAGTTCCATGCTAAAAAAATACAAAGAAAAGAAAAAAGGGGAGATAGGAAAGTGGTGAAATGGGGCAAGCAGGGGGAAAAACATATTGAAAGGCAGGGAGAGATGTGCAGGAAGGGTATAGGAAAGAGCCATAGCTATACATTTCTTGTAAAGCAACAACTGTGCACTTTGACAGATTTGTAGATTAATTTGGATTCTCAAACCCCAGAGAAAGGGTGAGGACAACATGACTGCATTGTCAAGCAATTTGGACTGAATTACATATGTCCAGTGGACATGTGTGCAAAATGGAGAGCTATGTATGGATCAATATTTTTTTGGGGACAGGTACCCATTTTTTAAATTTTATTATTGGTGAGAATGGAATGTTGGGGAAGGGACATAAGCATATCTGAGGGATGTAAGCTGGGTAGGTGAGGATGCATTTGCAAACAGACAAGACAAACAAGACAACAGACAGGGGTGGTGTGTGACACATGAGGGGGGGGTGAACACCTTAGACAGGGAGGGTGTTGAGGAATCCGAGTCCCATGTGCCTCCAGACAGCAGCAGCATGACTCATGTCCCCATCCATGGGACCATTGACACCATTGCTGACCAAATACACCTCCTGAAGTCCACTTTGCCACACAGGCATCTCCTTAGTAAAAAGGCCTGTCATCTACTAGTATTAAAGGAGACCTAACAACTGATATCTACACAACAAAACAATGAAATAAAAGTCCAGATAATGTACAAAAACTGCAAAAACAAGGATTCAAACTGGCCGTCAGGTCTTATCTAGCTAGGAACAGCTATTGTGACTTTGTGTTACTGGATCTATCGTAGCATTCACTAAACTCTTTTTATTTTCCTGTCTTTATTGACTGCTTTTTTTTCTGAGCTTCCACCCTTTATCCTATTGAATCTTCCCACTGTCATCTTTCTCTGCTTCTCTCTCTTTCTCTCTCTATACATCATACAGATACTCACACACACACACACACACACACACACACACACACACACACACACACACACACACATGCATACACGCACACACACACACGCACACACACACGCATGCGCACACACACACACACACACACACACACACACACACATACACACACACACACACACACACAATATGCATACATACGCACACACCTTATATATATATATATATATATATATATATATATATATATATATAAATACATATATATATATATATATATATATATATATATATATATATATATATATATTTATATATTTTTTTATTTCTATTTTACATTTGTTGACCGGGATAGTCAGACTCAATACATGTCCATTTTCAGAGGAGGCCCGGGGAGAAAAGGTCCAAGGTAGAACATACAGTACAAATCACAAAATTATTTCATGTTCCATACAGTTTACAGGCTCCAGCTGAGCAAGTATGTAATATAATCATACATTTTTAAAAACAGTGTTGACAAATTGACTAGACCATGTAACATGATTACAGACTATAGAGGAGGATTTAATCGGATTTTGAAAAAGGACATAGCCAGTGAGTTTTAAAGTATAGCTTGAGGGTTTTTTGAACTGAGTAAGAGAGGGTTCAAGAGTAAGATCAGCAGGAAGAGAGTTCCAAGTTTTGCCAATAGAGTTAGCAAACAGAGAGTCCCCAGCAGAGTTGTTGATTTTGGATGTTTGAACCAGTAGTTTATTAGAAGAGCAAAGTGACCTCAGGTTGCTATAAGGGTTGATAATATTTTTAAGAGCAGGTGCATTATCAGGGTGGTTGAAAACTTTATGGTCAATTATAAGCTGGTTGTACTGAAGTAGGCTAGGCCATTCTAGTCACTCCAGAAGATTTAGGTTGTGACAGTGGTGGGTCCTATAGGCTGTGCCTGTTGCAAAACTAGCAATATGGTTATAACAGCTGGAGAGTTTGCTAAGAACGGATTTGTTCAAATTAGTGAGTAGACGGGAGGTATAGAGAAGAGTGGAGAGTAGATGGGAATGAGCAATAGCAGTCCTATCAACTGGAGTAAGGAAAGGTTTGATCTTATAATGGGAGCCAAGTTTTTTTTAATGGTTTTGATAGTTTGATTGACATGGATATCAAATTCGAGGGCGTTGTCTATTGTGATGCCTAAGAGTTTGGTTTGTGCATCTGGGGAGATAATGGTACCATTATTAGATTTTATGGTAAAGAGTAGTGAGGAAGACTTACAAGTGGGGGAGAAAAGAAGCAACTTTATTTTATTAGGGTTTAATAGCTGACGGTTAGAGAGCCAGTTTTCAACTATGTTGAAAGTATTCTGGGTTAATGTCATTAGATCTGTCGTGGAGCTGGCTGAACAAATTAAGATGGAGTCATCCGCATATTGGATACAGGTAGCATTTGGGATGACAGTGGGAAAGTCATTAATAAAGAGAGAGAAAAGAAGGGGACCTAGTATGGAGCCCTAGGGAAACCTAGGGTGACAGGTAGATGTGTTGATAGTTTGCCCTGCCATAGGATGGCTTGTCATCTGCCATACAGGTAATATTAGAACCATTGAAGTGCACAGCTATTTAGTGAGAATGCCTTAAGGGTATGCATGTGTATTTGGTGGCTGACCATATTGAAAGCCTTGGAGAGATCTAAAAAGAGAGCAGAAGAAAGCTTGCTATTATTTTGGTTATGGTTTATGGTTTTAGAGAAGGCTAGGAGGTCTGAGGTGGTACTGTGGTGTGGCCTAAAACTGTGCTGAAAGTTAGCCAACAGCTTATTCTGGGTAAGATAATGCATAAGTTGTTTATGGACACACTTCTCAATAATTTTAGCCAATGGTGACAGAATAGTTATGGGTCTAAAGTTTGACAGTTCAAAGGAGTTGCCTCCTTTATGGAGTGGTCTTACATGATATATTTTCCAAATGGAGGAGATGGTGGCTTCAGATAAGGTTCTGTTGATTATGATGGAGATGGAGTATGCTATGGTATCTGCTGCTTTTTGCAGATACTCTGGTGGGAGGAGATCAGCTGCTAGAGTAGTTGGTTTTAATTTCTTAATTAGAGATCTGATAAGTGATGTAGAAGCAGGCTGAAAGCTAAAGGAGAGCGGGGTATTAGCTAAAGGAGAGTGGGGTATTAGCTAAAGGAGAGTGGGGTATTGGCTCTGGCAGAATTTGGGTTGAAGCAGCTGGGTGCCAGTTGGCTGGCTAGGGATTGGATAGTCTCTGTGAAGAAACTATTGAAGGTATTTGCAATGTCTTCTGAGGATTTATGTTTGGAAGCTGACGGGGTAGGAGTGAGGACTGTCCTAGGTGAAGAAGTTTGTTTATTCCTGCCCAAACCTTTTGAGGTTTGTTGTGATGTTTTTGTTGAAGATGGTAGTAGAAGTTTTTTTTGTCTAGTATAACAGATTTTTTTGTGTGATTCCTTAGCTGTCGGTATCTGAGTTGATCTAGTAGATCTTTTGTGGAACACCATTTATCCCATGCATTATTTCTAGCTATGATTTTAGATTTGGTCTCTTTTGAGAACCATGGGGCAGTTTTTGTTTTAGTTCTTATGGAGCTAGCAGGAGTGTGAGAATTAAGAATAGCAAGAAATATGGAATTAAAGTATACTTCTGCATTGTCCAGTGAAAGGTGCTTTTGGATTGACCAATTGAAAGCTTTAAGTTCATTTTGAAAATTGGTGGAGTTGAAGTTCTTATTATTTCTGATGGTTTTAAAGGTGATCTGGTGGGGGTTGTCCACCTTGTGTTTGATAATGTACATAAGTAAGTGGTCACTTAGGTCAATCTGGGAGGGTCCCTGTCTTATACATATAGGGGTGGCTGTTGATAAGTATCCAATCTAGGATACTGTCTTTGTTATTGGGTTTGCCTATCCTGGTGGGGGAGGATATGAGCTGTGTAAAGCCATTTAGGTTGACATGGGTTGTAGGAGATGCTGAGGAAAAGGTGTTCCAATCAATGTTAAAATCTCCAAGCACCATATTTTCTTGGGGGTAGGTACTGGATAACCAGTGGAGGATATCCTCTAGGGTGTTTGTATTATTCCCTGGGGGAATGTAAATGCAGACAATGTTTATGCATTTGTTATTGTTAGTCTGCAGTTTGGTAATAATAATTCTGCATTATTAAACTGGGGTGGTTGTAGGGAGACTGTAGTAACAGCTAGTGTGCTTTTATAGAGTACAGCTACCCCACCACCCTTCCTATTAGTACGATCTAATCTAAATATGTCGTACCCTGGTGGTATTACCTCATTGTCTTTTGTTACTGGTTTTAGCCAGGTCTCCGTAAGACATAATACATCGGGGGAGTAAACTGCTAAGAGGGCATGCAGATTATGGACCTTATTGTTTATGCTTCTGATATTTAGTTGGCAGGTAAGGAGCGAATTAGGGTGCCTATTAGCCAGTGCTATGTTAGAAGGAATATTAGTTTGGGAACTGGAATCAGCAGGTGGAGATGGGCCAGGGTTTGGGTAGATGTCTCCATCCATTGTCAGGCTGTATTTTAAGCTAACTATGAGTTTCATAATTTGGTTTATACATTTTTGGTAATATTTAGTTTTGGGGTTGATATACCTAGGTCTAATCAGGTGGTAGTTTTTAGGAATGGTGGGGTCAGGTATGTGGGGAATTATGAAGTGATCAGTATTGTTTGATATTGCTGTAGTGATAGTTTGGGATTTCGGGTAGTGGAAACCTAGGTAGGGCTGATTTTTATAGGTGCTGAGGAGATATGGAATGAATAACAGAGATAACAGTGAAAATAGTAGCAGTATTTTGAGGGATAACATAGTGCCTGGCTGGGGCATTATGTGGGAACTGTATTTGGAGCAGGAGGAAATTAAACAGACTAGGAAGATTAGTGGCAGGTAGTGTGGGGTGGTTTGATCTAGAAGGTTATCTTTGATAGGTTATAGTGGAGGGGTGTGGTTTTTAGAGCTTTAAATTTAGCATCACTGGGGGTGGTTGGAATTTGGGGCCAGGGTGGTGCTTGGAGCAAGCCTGAGTACAGCAAGGGCGAGTGGAGCAGGGCCAAACCAAACCACAGGGTACCTGATTTCTGTGCCTGCAAAGTAAGTAATTGTAAAATGTTATTTTTTATTTCTCTAGTTTTATACTGCACATGTTATATTTTATTTCTCTAGTTTTATACTGCAGATTGATACTACACACTTGGGGAGGTAAAGAAGATTAGATCTGCGGACTAGTAGCTCTTTAACTAGCCACCAAATAATTAGCTAAAAACAACACAAAAAAATTTCTGGGGTCTAATGGCTTACCAGTGAGCAGAATTCAACTGCTGATGAGCACTTGTGTCCTGATGGGAGAATAGTAATTTAAAGATGGCTCCATAAAAAGCAGGAAAATAATACAGACTTAGTATTGGGGGTAGGGGTAGCAGAAAGGGTATGAATCAGGTGCAATACAAAGAAACCAGCCAAACCAGAGAGGCAAGCAGTGGAAAACTAAGAGTGAAGGCCTCAGAGGGGGTGAGTAGTAATACAAACTCTACTTATAAAGTGAAGGAGAGAAGAGACAGCAACATTTATTAAGGCTGGGAGTCTGTCTTCACATTGACTTGCTTATTAGTAGCCAGTTTATGCACAGATTAGAGTAGGGAGATACATTAGCAATAAAGGGGAATGTATAGAGATGAAAATAAACAGGTGGGGCTCATGTGACACAAAACAATGGCAAACAGCACTGAAAGGGCTGCTTGAGGGCTAAGTTTTAATCACAGAGACTAGGAAGGACCTGAATTAAGTGTATACTGTCTAGTGGACAGGGTTGCTACACAAGCTGGGGGGGGGGGGCACAAGGCTCAAACAATCAGTGTTATTAGCACACTGAGAACTACTAAGTAACACAGCTAATGTTAACGCTTCACTATCATAACACATACATGTAGAATGCCTGGATGGACTGACCTTGCTCTTCAGGCTCAAAGGGTATATCCTTGGTTTAGTTTTATATATATATATATATATATATATATATATATATATATACACACACACACACACACACACACACACACACACATATATATATATATATATATATATATATATATATATATATATATATATATATAAACAAATATGATTCTTTGATGATACATCAAAAACCAAAGCACTGAACAGCAACTGATCAAACACAACTGATCAATCACCAGTCAATCAAAAAAGAATGAAAAGACTTAAACATATTTTTTGCATGGGGGCAAGCCCACACCAACCCCCATATCCCCTACTAATTATATATACATACACTCAAAGATCTCAATACAGTGGGGAAAAAGATAGATTTCCTGTTCCCTACTGAGCTGCAATCTTTCACTAAAAAAAAAAAAAAAAAAAAAAGCCGGTGTGTGCAATTAGCTGATTTTCATTTAGCTGTACCATCTCTTTTTCAAATCGGGAAGCTGATTTCTCGATGCATTAAATATAACCTATACATGCATATATTCCACATCTTCTCTGCCTTCATCCACTTCTTATTCTCTCTCTCACCACATATACTTTTATTATTATCTCAATACTCCTAGTTTCTGACTCCTAGTCTCTGCTTCCTTTTTCTCCTACTTTTCAGTCATACTACTCTACTCATTTTATCCTGTTTCCCTTGATCTGACTACTCATTCTATAAAAAGTTTATAGGACAATTACTTAAATTTCTCCTGCTTTGCTTTGCTTCATCTAAAGTCCTCTAGTAATTAGCTGCTCCATAATTATACTTTTTTATTGTACACCATATGGATTCTGTATCATTATTCCACTGCATTGGGCATATTTTGTATATATAAATCTTGTTTTACATTTTCCAAGTAGACCACCACATTTGTTATTGAACAATTAGCTATTCTGATGCCAACCTTGTATGTAACATACAAGTGGTTCATAATCTTACTTTACTAATATGTGAAAAACAAGTTTGTCATGAGAAGATTGTGATTGCAGTATCTCAGGAGTTTCTCCTTACCTCGTGATACAGCAGTCTTAAAGTTGATATACGCAAGTAGTAGGGGGTGTGGCTTCAGAAGGACTTACCCACTGTACGAACAGCCACTTACTGAATTTTTCTATTTCAAATGTGATTCAAGTTCAAGAGTTTTTACTGTTTTATATGCACATTTATGAGCAATGAGCTCAAAACTGTTACTATTTCATTAAAAATCCTGGTTATTCATAGTCTATACCAATGCCATGAACTTATATCTGTATTCAGTGTGTAATACACATGCTATATTGCAGTTCTTGTTTTTGCTTATACCATATATGGTTAAAGATGCACTAGAAAATTAAGTACAGCTGTGCAGCAGATTCCCTGATTTCTGCATCCATAGAGATTTTGCATAGCATTCAGATATGATGGATGTCATTTGGAACATCACCATTTGGAAAGCATATACAAAGTTCTTGCAGTTCTACTCTACATACAGCACTTTTAGCATAGGCTACAGTCTGGAATTTCCTGTGCACCCAATTCTCATTCAAAAGTATGAAGACCATAGATGCAATCCTGGGAATAGTGTAACTATATGTGTGAATAGTTGAACATATTAAGTCCAGCTTCATGATACTTTAAAGTATTCCCTGCTCTTTAAAATACAGCAATCCCATGATTAGTATACATGAGTAACATGTGTGTGGAAGTGTGGAAGTGAAACCTCCCATGTCAGGTGAGGCAGAAGACAAAGACCCTCCAGGTAACAATGGGTTTTGTAATGTAATGTTTTTCTGTTTAAATTACAATCTTTTTTTTTTTGAATATTGGGACTCACAATAGCAGGGCTCATACTTTGGATAGGGATCCATTGGACAGGACAGGATGGCTGGGACTACAGTGCTAATTGACTTAGTTAGGGGATACTACATGTAAGGAAATGATCCATATGTAAAGTGAGCCAAAAACCTTGTCATCTTCTTAGTAAACATCAACATCCTGTGGAGTTAAATGTATTAATACTCCCTACTCAAGCCACATTTTTGATCTTTTTCTACTTTAGTAGGATTTCATGTCCCGCGTCTGCCTGCTGTCTGCTAAATAAGATATGTGTGTTGAATTAAACTGCTTTCCCCAGACAGGGAATGTGTAAGTATGTCAGCCACTCCCCCACTGCTTTATCAGTTTTCAAAGTGAACAAACACTTCCAAGTTTTTTTTCTTTTTTTACTAGCTAGTAGTATGTGGTGAAGACAAATTTCAATGCACTACAAAGATTTATGATCAGGTCTTTCTGATCATAATGAAGAATTGCGTGTTCTTAACACAGATGCCAAGATTTACCTCCTGAGCTTCGCACAAAAAGTGAATTTGTTGGCAACCATGTCTCACACACATAATATGCTCATTAGGAACAGTGACCCGGTCATAATCCTGTATGTCACATGTGTATATAAACAACCTAATTTGCAGTTTGACATACATATTGCATCATTACTAGAGGCTTATGCCATGTATGAGGGAGTATACAAACAGATAACCAGACACTTGAGAAGAACTTACAGTGAAAGAAATAATCACTTCAGGGTCAGTCAATCACTCTGTATATTTAATCAATCAGTCTATCAATCAAACAGTGTTATGCACAATAGCAAAGCACATTACAGTAATTAGTAAAAGCATTTAATACATTTTGGGATAGTATAACAAATAATATAAGAATAAACTATGAAATGACTTGTTAGTCTGAGTAAAACAGACTGCAATTTGACCTACACCTTTGATTGAACAGATGAGTTTTAAGGGCATTTAAAAAAACACTGATAGGACTCAGCCTAGTCTAATAGGTGCATTGATTAACTAATTAACTTAACTGATTAATTCTGTTTGATTATTGGACTCTACAGAAATATGCAAATGAATGAAAGCCAGCTGTTTAAAAGCATTCCGGGAATTATTAGTAATCCACCAGCAGTGGAAAAATGGACATGGACTGGTTGTTATTGGATAGCAGCTTATATTTGGGACTCACATCATATGGGGCCAATCAACACCTTACACTTAATCCTCTAGGTTGACAGCACGGGTTAGTATGACAGCATTTCAGACTGTGGAGTTGAATACTAGCTAGAGTCATCTAAGGACAACATATAACAACCTGATGCAAATGTAACTCATTCTGTGATGGGTGAAGTAAGAGCATGAGCAAGTGTCATTAGGTCCTCGTTGTGACACACCTGGCTGCTATGTTTTGCCCAGTGTATAGAAAGTGCATTATCATGTAGATTTCACAAAGATCTCTAAATTCTGCTGTTTACAAACAGGTGATGAAGATTATGCTTTACTTTGAGCTGTGTAGAAATTCCATACCTATTTGCATGATATTAAGGTCATGTCAGTGGGAAACCATTGGCCCTTTTTGTCAGTTTTTTGATCACTTGAAGTCCACTCAGCTGTGCCAACAGCATGACTGCAGTATCACTCTCTTTACTTTGCAAGGTATGATCATGTCTGGCACTGCAGTAAAACAAAACTCATTTGCTGTGCAGATGAGCTATTCAGGCTTTCTGAAATGTGCTTTGTGAGATGAGGGCATTATTGATGTTGTGGATGTGTTTCCCATTCCTCACTTTCCAACATTACCATTATCTTGTGATGTGATAAAAAAGGTATTTTTTTTTAATTAGCACTGTCAAAAGTATATGAACAATCCATGCATAGTATGATTCAGACAAGTAACAAATAACTTCTTCTTTTGGCTTTCCCGGTTAGGGGTCGCCACAGCGGAACTCTGGTTCACTAATGATTGGCAGTAGATTTTTATGGTGCCGAGGTGCCAGCCCGACACCCAACCTTCAACGAAGGCACATTTTGTAATACCACAATAGACATAATGACATATCAGGGATGTCCGATGTGGGTATAAATGTGGCTACAGTGCTTGTGCTATAATTGTACATCCTAGAATAAATACATAGTAACATTTTTTTAGACTGGACAAAATGCTTATTGTTGCTCTTAGTCATATTGGATGACTGTGTTTAGGTAAACTGCCGATACAGCAAAATTCCCTAACATATGCTGCCCACTGTTAATCAGCATAAACATATACAATTTGATCCATGTGAACAGTATTGCTATGTATTCATGCTGGCCCACACAATTGTAGTCCTTTCTACAATAACTTCACATCTAAAATGCCTGCATGTATTATTCTGTCTCTTTGGATCTGATTTACAAACAATTGGCGTTGGACCACCATCTAAACATATGACTTGCAGCTCCAAATTAACTTCCAAACTCTATTAGTATTTGCTGAATTCTGACATTTTTAAAGACTGTTATTAAGGATATAATCAAAACAACATTTAGCCTTGCTTGAAGGGACTCGTAGAAAAAACATAGTGCAGAATACAAGAGTTTATATGCAAATTACATGGAGAAAATGGGGTACTAAAACAAAAAATAGGTGAAAGGTTTGTTAACTTAGAAGAATATTCATCATAACTTGTGAATGCAAATAAATAATTCTCATGGCAACCTTTATTAGACTCAGTGTTAATAATGCCAACCAACAAGCAGCCACAACAAACAATGTCAGATTGCTAGAGTCATAGAGAATGAACTGTCATTTGAAGATAGATATTCAAACATCTGTATGAGACTTCCAAAATTGCTACAAATGTATTAACTGGGTAAAATGTGCTTGCACTGGTTCAAGACACTGCTACACACAGGATAAATTGAAAATATTGCAGAGATATCATGGTGACCAAAGAAGTGATGCTGAGGACCAACTTAAGCTAGAACCCAATAATAACCCTCTCTTACCTTACTCAATGCCTAGCTATACAGCACTTGCAATTGCTCTAATGACCGTAACATACCTAATGATATTTATCAGTAGCCTGATATTACTGCAATCCAGGCATTAGTGTTTGCACCTGAATGAAACCAATAGCTTGTCAGGGTCATGCATATAATACATAAGAGATGCATACACAACACTGAAAGGCTATGCTCTGAGCCATGCACCCCTCATGTCACTGCAGACCTGTATGTCAACCAGACCTGATGGTGTCTACAGCATCATCTTAGTTAATGGCCGGCATCAAGCAGGGATATGATTGACATGTCTGTGCTCCTGCCTCAACTAAGAATTACTATAGCTACTGTTGAGAAATGTTTATGTAATTTAAGTTAACAGAAAAAGTTGGCATTCTGTTGTGACTATATTAGAAGAATCAATAATGTATAGTACTGAGCAATTTTTTTTTTCCAATGGGCATTATTTAGTATACCTACCTCCCCAAACAGAGAGCCTAGCTTAAGTAAACATTACATATAACAACCTTCCTAGCTGCAAATTTATTTTCCAATAATTCCATTTGTAATATATGTCACTGTTTTCCTTAACCTCAGAGTAAGTTCTAAATGAAGGAGTTTAATGGGGGGGGTGTAAGCACCCCAATACAAACAAAATTAATGGAAAATACAGTTTGCCATCCCTGATTTGGTATATATGTCACAAACCATGTGCAATATTCATAAAACATTTAGGTGTGGTGTAGGCATTGTAAAATTATGCTGGGATGCTTGCAAAAACATGATATCTTTACTAAACACCATGACATGCTGCCATGACATGCTGCCAGAACTGAATGACCTTTATGAAACACTACTCACAACTTGTAAGCCCAACACAGCTCAACGAGTCAGGAACCACGATAGTACTGCAGTTAGTTTCTTTTATTAAAAAACCATGCATAATAAAAGAAACTAACTGCAGTACTATCGTGGTTCCTGACTCGTTGAGCTGTGTTGGGCTTACAAGTTGTGAGTTGTGTTGTGGACTTCAGGAACTTTTGTGTGACTTTATGAAACACTGCAAGCATACAAAAGAAATGAATTTTCCATAGAAGAAATAAAAAACATATCTCATTTAATTTGTAAGAATCCTTTAAAAGGGTCTGATAATTCAGAAAACAGCCCAGATATATGCATTTATGAGAGAGATAGAGAGAAAGAGAGTGAAAGAGTGTGAGAGACAGAGAAACGTAGTTGAATGTAATCGGTATTATTTTAAGGAAGGGAAAGTTTGCTATGTGCTTTATGTACATTTTCTGAAATCACAAAAAACACTGATAGACCAGTAATGCAAAAAAAAAAAAAAAAAAAAAAAAAGGAAAGAAAATGAGCAATTTGAAAAATGACAGACATTTAAGTAAGCCTCATTATTTAAAAGTTCATACTCTTTCAAGAAACCATGGACATGCTGAGACCACCAATAGAGCTCTCAATGCAGGGCAGCTTTGCAAATATACAGTAAAGATTCAAGTGATGCTTTCAGCTGTATGAGGTAGCAGCAGGGTACAAATAAAATAATTCTTGAAAATCTGGAAAACAAGTACTGAGTTTACTTCATGTAATGAAGAAGGAAGTAGTAGACAATGTTTAATATTTTTACTAACTTAAATGCCAAGCTTACAAAATGATTTAAAGAATATAATGGGAAAGTATGTGTTAAAGCGAGACAAAGGAAAACACCACGTGTAAAGTACAGATTTTGCACATCTGCACAATGGAATAAAACTATAAAACAGAAAGCGAATTAATGAGAAGTGACATTAATGTAAATTTGGAGACAGAACAGTTTTTTTTATAATAGGCAGAATTTTTCTGCCATAAGTACTGACATTTTCAGAGAATGGCTACTTTTATGGATTTGATTTTAGAAAAAAATGGACATACATACTGTAACAGATAAAGAAAAGTGTGAAGAAAATGTTTATATGACTAGATGGTGTAGACAGAAAATGGCTATTACAGGTAAACATCTAAGAAATGATCTTTGTTTTACTGAGTAAAAGGAAACTAGGAAAATAAGCAAGATCCGTTTATTGGAAGTGTGAAAGATTCTGAATGACTAGAGACCAACGGTTCTACTCAGTACTTGTCGGCCTGGAGTTCTCAGCAGCATTTGACACTATTGACTACCATCTTGATTAAGCACATATGATCATATTATGGTATCTAATCTCTTTTACAACTTTAATAGTGGCTTATCTCACACCTATCTGACTATTTTCAAATGGGTAATTTGAGTATTTACACCTCTTCCCCTTAGTTTCTTGACTTTAGAGTGCCACCGGTCTCCGTCTTAATTTCTCTTCTGTATACAGTGTCCATGCTTCCATTAGGAACTCAAGAAGGGATTAGGGGTTTAAAACACCACTTCTGTGCTGACAACACCCAAATCTCTACATCTTCTTTCCTGAAGAAAACATGGCAAGTGTGTATGGCCTTCCTGAAGTCCTAGAAGTCATTTCTAACATGGACTAAATTGAAACTAAACACCTCCAACATTGAGTCATAGGTGTTCATGTTATCTTGAGAGAGTTTTCTGTTCTTCCATTCCCTAATCATGTAATTTATGGAGATGATAAGTCTGAGTTTGTTAACAAGGTATATAATATAAGGCTGATCCTGGATTACAGCTGACATGTCGGGGCTAAGTGCCTGCTATTGTCAAACCTTCTAATTTTCATTTGAGGACATTTCCAGCAAACAGCCATTGCCTCAGGGTGATCTCTATTGGTAGCCCCTCATGTTTTGATCTCTTCCTGCCTAAGTAACTATAATTCCCAGTACCTGCAATTTCCTGGCACCAAGAATGACCACTTACTGCTGGTGCTGACCTCCTTGGCTGTGACACACATTGGTTCTTCTAGATACTATCATGGTATGGCTGTCCTGCATACCCTGCACTGGCTTCATGCTTGATTTCAATTTATTTTAAAGTCTTAGCATTAATTTATCTCTCTGAATATGACTTGAGTCCCTCCTATTTGAAGGTTCTTGCAGTACCATACTGCTGTTCCGGGGTTTTTTATTATATCTCCCTGAGGATTTTGATGGTTCTATAGGTGCATTTAGAACACATGGCATGCAGTCTTTTTGCCTGTCAAGTAACATAACTATGCAAACTAATGACTCGGTGGCTTCAGGATTTCCCTACCTTGACACTGCTGTGCAGGTTTCCTAAAACTAATTTATCTTTGCGTTTGATAGTATAGGATGAGTCTTTGAAATGTTTGGAATTTCTTTTGCTTGTGCTTACCTTGTTATGTGTTTTGATGGAATGCATTTATTTATTTGACATTTGTTTACTGGGAAAGTCTGACCTGGAATGAGACAATTTTCAGCAGAGGCCCAGGGAGAAAAGTTCCAGGTACATGCATTTTTTTATATATGGTGTAAACTCATTACAGCCGAGTGACGTCTCCAGGCATTTCTGCCTACTGCGCCTCTAGGCATCAAACATTGCCTGTTCATATTTGCATTAATAATTCCAAAACCATGCTACATACAAGGTATCAGAATATTTTATCTTGAAGCATACATGATAGCAAACACAACTGTATTGCTATATGGCCTCTGTCAATGACTGTTTGTTAGAACTCTAAGGTAATAACTTCACTTTTAAAGGCTGAAGCCACACCCACTGGGAGTTAAAGGTACACACTTCAAAGGGCTGTACTGGAGGGAATGACCTGAAATAAGCCTGATGTGGAAGCTGAAGTCGAATGCAATATAGCAATACATGATGTATTAAGAATCATAAGAGGCATGGATAAGTGAGTGTTAAGATGGCTCTCTGAGCTACCAGTGGAGAATTGCATTTTTTTTACCTTAGCTATCCAGGGAAAAGCAAATGTACAACACTTGTAAAAGGCTAGCTTTGACAGTAAGCTTAATGAAGCAGGCATCAGACTGATCTGGAATATAATAACAGTATACTTGGTCTAGTCTATAATAACTCTCCGGAATAGCCTTGTGACAGTGCAACTGTGGTGGGTGATTCCCACCTTCTGTATCTTTTCAGGTGGGATGGTGAAAATGCTGGCTTCCACTGGTGAAATCTTCCAGAACACTGAGACTATTACATCCACCAGCCATATGAAGACATCACAATATCAGCAATAGTCATATTCAAACTGATAGCTCAGTAATTTAACAGGTAATCAGACAACTTCACTACAGAACAGATCAGTGAATATAAATTCATTAAGTTACTCTCATTAAAAATGCATTTTATCCAGTATTGTTCAAAATCAGTGTCCTGATCACTGAGTAATATCCCTGTGTTTTGTAAATCGTTGAATGGATTGGCTAAGAGATCAGGCAATCAAGGACTACGGGGAGCCCTTCCTATTATATAGCAGCAACTGTCTTCCTTTCCCTCAAAATGCATTAATTTTAGAGTAGACATTGGAGACATCACAGCCCTCTGCAAGGGAGTGGGTGGATTTGTACCTCAACAGAAAGGATATTTTTTTTATGAAACCAATAGTCTTTCTTTTTTTGTGTCATTCTGTTTATTTTGGTTTTGGTAGCATGAGTTCTATATTCCTTAACCTGAGTTTTGCTGTTCTCATATGAAATAACCCATGCTGCTGTCTGTGATCATAAGAAGTTTCCATATCTGCTGCAGTAAGCCAAACTTCTGAAGACCAAATCAAATTAAATGCATAATGTCATAAGGCGCTTGAGTTATAGTAACAAAGAATATTACTGTTAACTGAAACCACCAAGGGAAAGAGAAGGCAGTGGTAATTCTGCTGCTTTAAATTGTGTGGCCTGGGGGAAGGAAACAACTGCTGCTTTTCAGATGCTGATGGTCACTTAAGAACAAGTGGTTATAAGGAGAATCCATAACAGTAACACACTTGTAGGCCTGTAGTTAGATGACAACAAATAGAAAACATAAATAAATAAATAAACAAAAAGCAAATAAACCTAGTCATTTTTATTATAAAAAGATTGCTGAAAATTAAGAACAAAAATGTAATAATATAAATGGTCAAGCAAAATTACTGTTTCCTGAAGAGTAAGACTAAACAGTGTAGGTACCTGCAGCCTACCAGCTTGTATGCTTATACAAAGCCCTTTACTTATACAGTGAAGTGGAACAGAAAAGTGTCTATGACCACCTAATTATATATTAAGTCTGCACCTCTCTTAAAAGGAATTCCTGTGATTCCATTCTGTACCATGGAAGAGTCAAAGGGCATTACTGGACAGGAAACGTGACTGTGCAGGTCATCAAATTGAATGAAAGAAAAGTGCTCCTGGGCTACAAAAAGTACAGGGGGCTAGATTTAGTATTATATTGCCCTCTCTCAATCTCATGTGTGGAAGAGCAGAACTGCACTTCAGACTGACAGCCAGAAGGATGCTCGTTTGTAGTCTGAGCCAGCAGCTCCATGCAGACCTAAACAAGATTTCATCTTCAGCTTTGGTTTATCCCCTCAAACTGAAACATGGAAACTATTAGTGAGTCTGGGGTACAGCCTAGCTGGAAACCTTTTACTACCACTCTTCTTACATGATGCAGTTGGTGGAAGATGGAGGGGGATGACAGAATCACTGCTGGACTCTTGGAGCCTTGATGTCCTCAGGGCACAAGAATGGAGCTAGGAAGTAGACATGTAAGGTCAGTGGTGCATGTGATAAATGTGTAGCATTAACATCTGAAAACGTAGTTAGACAGAGGTTTGAATCTCACTCCTGGCAAATGTTTGTGTAAGGTAAAATATTTTGTGAAATCACTTACCCACTACATCACCCAATGCCAGTATTTAAAAGGGCTGGTGATGTTGCTCACCTAAGAAGTACCTTGGGACAACATTCATCCTATAAACTCTGTGTCACATGTGATAAATGCGTAACACTGTCATAGCAATACAGGGTTTGAAACTCAGTACTGGCAAGTGTGTGTGTGTTATCAGTATCCTGTGTGGGTGTTAGTGTGTAATAACAGGATCCATTGAGGGGGTGGGTTTTGCTAAATTATTATATTGAGGACCTAGTATATGTCCCAATGTCAACATTACAAGGCCACCAGCTGTCAAACACCATAGAGGTTGGTGTAGACAATCCACAGCCCTAAATGTGTAGTGCCATGTGCAATGACTATGTGATAGTATGGATTAGTTAACAATATAGGCAACCTTTCTAATATTCAGAGACAGCGCTCCACCCAGGAATCATAAACAAACACACTTGGCTAGGCAGCAACCACTGTATCAGTAGTTCTCCTGCAAATTGCCTCACAGATAGTACCCACGGTGTGATTGCAGTGGTCTCAATGTCAAACCGATGACCAGATATGACTGGTGTCACACTGGGTATGGACCCATGTCCTCTCATGTTTGGGATATACCCTTCTGAGGTTCAGGAGAACACAAAGGCACCCTGGCTGATAATGTGTGCATACAACAGTAAGGTGGGTTGTAGCATTCCCAATCCATGTGATGTTGACATCATGCCCAAAGGCCACTTGACACCTATGACTGTTGTCAGAACCCTGGACATTACCTCAATGCCAAGAAATGTGCCACCATTACCTTTGGGAACACCATAGCTCACATGAATTAATACATTGGTGGTAGTCCACTGAACAGTGACATTATTATAACAGAATGGGGAACACAGGTTGGCAATCAGCTGCCTGTTGACCACAACAGTGCCACTGCCACTGACATCAGAAAGTACTTTTATGTGTTACATCTCCTGACTGAGTGTATGTTATCCAGCAACTAAAATGACATGGCACCCTGTTCCATCCCCTCAGTAGCCCAGTCAATGTGTATAGTAAACTCCTAAACCCCCAAAAAACTAAACTTTTACTTTTCATGCCAACCCGAAAGTCCACCCCTATAAATTTCACACTCGTATCTAATAATAGTACTCTCATTTCTCCCAACCCAACCACTAAACTCTTAAGAATAACAATAGACAACAACCTCAACTTTGATACTCATATAAACAGTGCAATAAAATCAGTCAACAAAAAATGTTTTTTTTTTAAGCTTGGACTGTTACAACTTTCTTGTATTTTGTATGTGTCTTGGAGCTTTTCTTCCCAGGCCTCAACTGAAAATGGACATGTATCCAGTTAGACAGCCCGGTCAACAAATGTAAAATAAATAAAATAAATAATAAATAGTGGCCCTTTTGCTATGTTCCCCACTGGACAACTGCAACAACTGTAGAGTGTGCAAATGTGCTCCACAACGAGAATACCATGCCTTATACACATGCCCTGTATGGACAGACTCCAATAACTCCAATGAATCCCTGTATCATACTGTCTATGTAGGTGCAATTATTACCTCAGTTACACAGCCATGTCTCACCAAACTAGGTCAGGAATGCTACTTCTGAAGATACCAGTTTTTCCACACAACATGCCCCAGAGATCTCAAGCACACCTCCACACTTCAAAGAACATGCATGTGGGCATGTGCATAACCCAGGCACTGTCCATGTTATGAAATATAAATCACATACATGTGAAGCAGTACACATCACTGGCCACCCACAACAGAAATCTGGATGAGTGGATGGGGAATACAGTACCCACCCCTGGGACCACTCCAGTGACTATACTTCTGAGCCACACTGAGGGATTATTGTCATGTGGCCTGATGCCAGGGTATTCCCTTGGGCTAGGATTGTAGAGCCATCAGGCCCATTCACCTACTACACACATATGAAGCAATGAACCTATGGATCTCAGTACTAGCAATTTTGTGTGTGTGTGTGTGTGTGTGTGTGTGTGTGTGTGTGTGTGTGTGTGTGTGTGTGTGTGTGTGTGTGTGTGTGTATGTATGAATTGTAATCTCAATGTGTTTGGTTGATGAATATCCCCTGTGGCTGTGGTTATTAGCAATCAGAGGTGTGTCCAAACCACAACCCGTACCATTGTCTACTCTACAACATATGTTGTAAATCAACATATACCTATGTACAACCCTCAGCCCTATAATCTGTGAGGCATATGAAATCACTGTGTTATAGACTGGGGAATTCAATGCAGATACAGCTGTACCCTGCCTAAGATATGGTGGATGTGTTACCACACTGCCATACCCCTTGGTCTTGCTGCAGACCCAGATCCTGGTAACACACAGACGTCTAGAACAGAAACAGGATACAGCATGTGAGAACACATTCACTCAGCACTTCACTTGTGGGGGAGAGAGGGTAAAGCTGGCACTGAATGTGTTGCCAAGACCATGACCAGTATCTGTTGTCTCAGGATAGGTATTAGCATTGTGCAGTAACTCACAGCGCTTGTGTTTAATGTTGTGCAGGTTATTGATGTAACTATCAAAGGCTGTTGTGATTGTCATCAGTGTCTGCTGCATGTCTGCCATCATAGATGCCTGTAGGGGATTCCAGGAGGGATCCAAAGTTGTGTTTGAGACTAATTAGGGAGTTCAACAGTAATGAGACACAGCCTTTCTCTGCAACAGTATCCTCCTTCTGGTGTACACTTTAGTAATGGTAGGGGGCCATCAGATTGTCTCTCAGTGTTTGGAGGACAGTGTCTGGGTTCTGTTGGCTCTGACTAGTACCATGCATTCATGTATCTGTTTGTACAATGTATATGTGTATGGTTCCACAGTCATGCAGCTATTTCCCATTGCCATGGGTACAGTGAAGTCATCCACCCCTGTTTTCATGGCTGAAAAGTCAGCTTCGGAGAGGTTTTACAAGGTGGTTTTCTTTGTGAGGGTTATGGCTGACATGTTGAGTTCCATGTTGATTACAGCCTGTGTGGATCTCACCATGCAGAAATTGACAAATGTGGATGAGCAACAGTCCTATATTTGAGTAGTCAACACAGGTCAAGGTTGTTGCATCCTCTACCGGGGATTAGTATGAGCTGGTCCAAGGCATTGGAAATGATGAATCCCAAAGGTGTCGGCTACTTTACTGGTTCTTGGCTACTTTCCCCAGGTGATGAAGGGGTAGTTGAAGTCTCATACTATGTCAGTGCTGTGTTGGACCATCATAGATGGCAGGGGTTGAGGAATGTGCATTGACAGTCTACGTACATAGATGTGGACCCATTTCAGGTTATTGTCTGGATTACACTATTACCCCAAGGTAGTTGTACTGGAAGTATCTCCAATGGATTATGCTGGGATACTAGTCTGGAGGTGTTCTTATCCATAATTAATATGGGGACAACACCACCTGTGTAGGTGTGGTGTGGTCCATGTTTGGGGGCTAACAGTTGTGGAATATGTCATAGCCTAATACTGCAGGGCTGCTGTCTGCTGCTGTGAACCACCTCTCCATTACAGCAGACATGTGTCCTTCACTCCGTGTGCTTTGAGTGACTGCATCCTGACAGTTAAATGTCTACTGTTGAGCAGCATGACCTTCAGATTGCATACATGTCTAGCTGTTATGGTGGCAATTACATTGGGAACACTGCCTAATAAGGCATCATGGGGGGGGGGGGCAGGCACTTAGCCAGTACCTGGAAACCCAGCACTGACAGATATAGGACATCTGTGGCAAGTCATTGGGTTCTATCAATCATGTCACCCCAAGAAGAGATGTACTGGATCCCCTGAGAATGCCACAAAACATGTAAGCCAATTTTGCAGTCAATCATCTATTGATAGTACCGCAGCATCATTCTGGGTGAAAGCGGTACATTGCTCAGGGCTACTGGCACACCTGCCTGGACCACATAATCAGAGAGTTCAACCATGTCTCTTGTCTTGTAGTCCAGAGAGGTGTGTTCCAAGTCATTCCCACCCACATGGATACAGAGTGATTATCATAGTTGTTGTGGAGTGCCATGACTGGCTGTGTCATGTGTTGGATGCTGGCATTTGATAGGCATTTGGCTGTTATCTGCTGCTCCATATTCAACTTAGTGAGTGGGATATGTGTGTGCCTCAGTACTGAGTTACCCATGATCACTGTATTGTACAAGGTGGTTAGCTTTAGGAGCTTGGGTTGAGGGGCACACCGTGTAGGTTAAATATGTGTCCCTTGGCATGTGCCATGTCGCAGTGTCTGAGTGGGTGTCTGTCTTGCTGGCCTGTGTTGTTTGGGTAAATGTCCATTGAGTGCCTATGTGAAGGTGGGTGCATGGATTTTCACTGTATGTCATGGCTGTCAAAGTGGGTGTCATGGTGTGCTATGTGTTCCACATGGTGTGGTGCAGATGTTGATCTTATACTCTTGTACTGCTAGTCCAGTTTTTGCTGGAGAGTGCATATGCCTACATTGGGTGATATATGGGTAACTCACAAGTCTGAGTGTTTGGAGTTTAGAGGGGAGAGTTGTCTATATACATGAGGCAGTTGCAACAGTGCCCCAGAATGGACAAGTACACTAGGTTAATGGGTGAAAGTACAGAAAACTGCTCTTCAAATATGCCAGAAGGGGTGGACATAACTAGTAAGTACTGGAGCTATCTCTGTAATGAACGAGTACTGCTGACAGTTCCAAGGTGGGCCACATCTCTTGATACAATAACCTGGAGAAAAGTGCCAAGCCATAATGCTATTTGAAGTACAAGACAGAAAAAACTAGCATGATGTAAGGGTGGAACAGAAGGCAGACTTTCTGCCACCTGTAATACTTCATAGGTTCATAGGTATGTACTATGCTATTGGCCCTCGGGCCTATATAAGCCTAGCCAAAAAGGTTACCTCAGATGTGCAGTTATAAGCAGCTTTGGCCATGTAAAAATTCAGTAAACTCTGTAGCATGTGCAATAACTGTGTAACACTATAGTAAACATAGCTAGATAGGCAGGAGTTCTAATCCCAGCACTGGCAAGTGTGTATTTATTTGTGTGCGTATCATGTACTGTCTGGCTTATACCATTTATGACTTTTGTACTACCCTTTACACTTCCCCTCACCCCAATCTAGTAGTGCTGCTGATGTCACCTACCTTAAAAGTACCTTTGGAGTAGGTAGAAATGTATAATCTCTCTTGTGCATCTGATAACTGCATAGCACTCTAGTAACAATAGCTAGATAAGCAGGAATACTAATCATCCTACTGGCAACTGTTTGGATGTGTGTGTGTGTGTGTGTGTGTGTGTGTGTGTGTGTGTGTGTGTGTGTGTGTGTGTGTGTGTGTGTGTGTGTGTGTGTGTGTGTGTTTGTGTGGGAATCATGTAGTGTGTGGGTTACACCATTTTTGACCTGTGTACTACCCTTTACATTTCCCCTCACTCCAATTTAGTAGTCCTGTTGATGTCATTCACCTTAGAAGTATCTTTAGAATAGGTGAAATGTATAAGCTTTGTGCCGCATCTGGTAACTGCGTAGCACTAAAGTAGAAATACCTAGATAGGCAGGAGTTCTGATCCCAATGCTGGCAGCTGTTTGTATGTGTGTGTGAGGATCATGTCTTGTGTTTTGATGTGTGTGCCATACACTGCTGGTGACCACCTCCCACTGCCATTACTTTATATAGTGTGGTAACAGCATCTGCCTCACATGCAGCAGGTTAAATCATTGTACAGTCCTCTGTATAGATGTGTCTGGAATATCCATATGTTTGCAACCTATACATAGTTGGAAGTGATCTGTGTGACTTAACAATGTCCTGTATGTGATATTGCATCCAAATAGGCCACAGTGAGTGTACTGACACATATGGCAGCATGAGGTATCATACCTGACTGAAACACCATGCTGATATGATGTCTGCCACCCTCACAGGTGGCCAGCCTTTTAGGTGCAATACATTAGTCCAGATGCTTGGTTTCACAAGTGAACTGTCCATGTTATTGGTCACATTAAAGTCTGGAAGAATTGTGGACTGACATACTGTGGTCCTAATTAGTATGTAACAGGAACACCTTGCATCTTAACAGGGGCGGGTACACAATTTATATCCACTGCATACCACTAATGTGTCACACATGCCCCTACCTTAGGCCGTTTGTCCTTCCCATTTTTCTGGCCTCAGTCCAGACATCTTGGCACTGACAAGTTGTCAGGTATGCTACAGGAGTTGAATTCATGGTGGATAGGCCCCAATGGTGACCACTGTGATGCACTAAAGTTAACAACAGCACAAGTGAACATGCACAAAAAACAATTTAGCTATTATTGATGGTTGTGTGCATGTAAATTGCATGCCCTTCATATGCTTGGGGTATTTCCAGGCAACAACAAAACAATTCCATACTCACCAGCTTCAGGCTGCTGTCCCATATGCAGACCAGAGGGCCCTAGGTAGTTGTGAGAGGGAGTTATTGTCAGCAGACTCACATATGGCCTTGGTACTGTATGGATGCAGCATATCTGCACATTTACAGTACTAACCACAATAATACACAATGTTCTGTCCTCACCATAGATGTGCACCTCTGTGCATTAGAAAAACCCATCCACAACTGCAATCAGACTTGACACATTGATGTAGATACAGTACAGATACATGTATGTTTGATACATTAGTGTACTAATCCCCACCGGGCTCTTACCTGCATGCTCTTCATCGTGTGTGTGTGTGTGTGTGTGTGTGTGTGTGTGTGTGTGTGTGTGTGTGTGTGTGTGTGTGTATGTGTGTGTGTGTGTGTGTGTGTGTGTGTGTGCAACCCACCTCCAGAATGCTTTCCTCAGCTTCATGGCTTGTGCGTTGAGCAGGTGCCCCAAGGTTGGCGAGGAGCTCTTCAGTGGGTGTCAGTGGGGGCTGGATAGCAGCACCCCCACCTGTGGATAGATGGTCCCTTGGTACACCAGCAGCCCATTGACAGGCATGGCAGATGAGGTCGGTGGCCTGATGCTGCACCTTCTCATACGTTCGGCTGTGCAGGCCAGCATCATTTAACCTGTGGACCAGACTGTCCCGCACATCTTCTGCTCTCCGTCCAAATAACATGACATAATGTTCGATCGCATATAGGGTGATGATGTCAGCTTCCCCATCAGAGAATACTGGTAGGAGAGCCCTTTGCAAGTTACCTAGAAGACATAAACAGGAAAAGGTCACAGGAGCTCATTGCACATCAGCTGTGGATATTACTTGCAAATAATCCACACTACACCATAACCCTCCAAGCTATCATGGCTATAGCAGTTTACATTACACTCCTGCCCCTGAGCTATCTTATTCCCCCCCAATGCTGGACACTTGATTGCATAATCCTCTATTCTCCATTCATTTATGTGTAGAGGGTTGACAGTGGCCATCTTCCATGTGGATGGTGTGTGGATGGTGGCAGGTCTGTTTTGGACTGTGGTGTGATGGAGCTGCGAGCACATGCCTCAGTTCATGTAGAAGGCATACAGTGATGTTATTATGCCCCATGGAGATATACTGTTGTTGCCATCAGTACACAATACGAACATGCTCACCATTGCTGAGGGCAGGGGTGTGGCTGATGTGGATATCCCCCTGTACAACTGGGGTGGACAGGGTGGTGACGTTCCCACCTAACATGTCTGATGCAGGTTGCCTATATCTATGGCATGTGTATGAGGTGTTCTTTACCCCCAGTACAGGGTGAATTGTGTTGTTTCCTCTGAGACTGACAACATATGTGGAGACACTGTTGCAATTGTCCTTGGTGGTGTGGATATGTCTGATTTGTAGTCATAGTCAGCCTTACAGGAAGTCACCTGTGAACTTACATGCATGCTCAGATAGAGGTGGACTTGTTTCCAAGTTGTTGCCTGCACCTATGTGTCCCTGTACAGCCAATATAGCAACCTATTATGTGGTTTATGTATTACTGCTGTCCACCAGAGGGGATTACTCTACCTTGGTGGAGGCTGGTTATACAGGTCAGGTACTGCTGAGTCCATATAGATACAGTGGGTATAAAGGGTACACACCCCTGTTACAATGCCTGGTATTTGTGCAATTGGAACATGACACCACAATAACTCATTTCAAAACAATTCCCACCTTTAATGTGACCTATAGCCTGTACAATTCAATTGAAAACATAACAATCTGGTCTCTGAAAATATATGGAAATAAAAATCAGTGCAATACGTAAGTTGAATGAGTGTGCATACCCTTAAACTGATATGTTGTGTATGCACCTCTTGAAATGGTTACAGCATTCATTCCTCTTGGTTTGGACTCTAACATCATGGCACATCTTCACTTGGCAATAGTTGCTCACCTTCCTAGAAACACCTTTGATTGTTTTTCAATGGAATTGTATGGGTTATGGGTCACATTCAAGATGAGAAACATTATGAAATGATCCTCTGTAGTCTGATTGTCATACAGCACACAAACCTGGCATTCCAACAGGGGTGTGTACACTTGTGATATCCACAGTATATAGGTGTTGATATAGCTGGTAGTGATAGGCATGGACAGAGGGTCATAACACAGTTGGACACTTTACTACCTGATAATCATGCCTACTCTAGTACCCATATCAGTGTCAGGGCAATGCAACAACCAGTAGCTGTACACATTTATGTCTGTTGTATGCACTGACACTGATATTACACACGTGTAACATGCACAACCTATGTACCTGACTGCTTGAAACCCATGTGATTAGTTTTGTGCCTTCCAGCTGAATATATGCATACATACATGTGCTCAGGGGATACCTGGTATACATTTCTGTTCTATGGTAGTATGGCACACTGTATTTACAGTCTTGCTGCTCAATCATACTTAACCTGTTATAGCAGTATGTCTGGACAATGGCACACATAAATGGGTGACAAAAGGGACATCACTATTGATACTGTATTAATATAGCTGCACCATACATTAGTACGTTGATTGCAGAGTAGTCTTTGACATCACTGTGATAACCTGGAAGATGTCCAACAGTCATAAGTAGGCTATTATGTTACAATGTCATTGCTCACAGACCTGCCAATGGTTTGGCTGACATAACACAGGTATATGTGTATGTGACTACAGATATCAGTCACAAATGTGCTTATTGCCCGGCAGAACACTGTACAACTGAATGTCATTAAGTCAATATATCACATGCAGTTGAACAGGGTCTATATCAGAACATCAAAGTTTTAAAACTTCAAATGTTCTAATATCAACCCGTTTTGAGCGAACGCTAAAAATAGCAAAGCTGCAGAACACCGAATTCTTTACTACAGAAAAAATTCGGTTGGCCGGTTCCATGGCTTCGCTATTTTCAGCGCTATGGTGGAGATTTACGGGTCAGGTTCAGGTAAGTGCGCGATTTTGTGGTTGTTAGGATTAGGGAGCAGGTTAGGTGAGTTAGGGTTGGGGCGGATTAAGTGAGTTAGGGTTAAAGCGCGGGTTAGGTGAATTAGGGTTAGGGGCGGGTTAAATGAGTTAGGGTTAGGGTGCGGGTTAGGTGAGTGCGATAGTGATGGATTTTAGGGTTAGGATTTGGATTAAGGTAAGTGGATCGATAGTAGTGTCTGTATAGTTTAGTGTAGTGTTAGTTGTAGGATTATAAGTGTATGTGTGTGTATTGATGTTTTTTAGGTGTGCTTGTGTTGTGTGTATGTGTTTCGGAATAGCAAATGTTTTCCCAAGGAAAAATTGCTGTTCTGAATGTTCGATATTATGTGGTTTAGATATTTTACATTTAATGAAATAGCGTTCGCTATTTTCATCTTTTGATTACGTGATATAAACGCGTTAAACACACATGTCTGCAACAGTACTTTACTATGCACATGCCCTATATAGGTCTCTTAGCTTACAAGACAAACATGTGTCATACTCATATTCACAGGTAACATATGGATATGGGCAACATCCAATTAACTGGCCTAGCAGTGGCACAGTCACAACTATTTGACAGAAACCCCAGCAGTTTTCATATATAAGCTGTCCTTTCCCAGGGTGAGTCAGGCTATTGTGATGTGATCCTACCTCGCAACCTCTTAGAGAATCTCATCTGGACAAAGCCTAAAATGATGGGAGGATAAATAGAGCCTGACTTTAAATATTCCTGTTACAAACATAGGAACCTTGCAGAATGATACATTTTGCATTGCTGTGAATATTCATAAGGATGTGGAGTCTAAAACTGAAGTGTTTGTCATTACATGATGACTTCAATCCTCAGCTATTTGCCAGAAAAGTAAAGATTTCAGGAGGAACAGACAAAAAACTAAGATGGGAAAATCTGGACATTCTCTGAAGATCTGTACAGTTGAGAAGTATTGCTGTGATCTCTTCCACTGCCGAGAGGGCCAGATGCTATTGCCATAGCAGCTGTTCAGCAGGACATTAGTAAAGCAAGTCTTGTTGGGACATATATTCCTCCAAATCATATTTTCCATTATCACAGACCAAGTGCTACATTCAATTACATGCTTACATGTTCCACTTACCTTTTTTCTTTCTTCTCTTTTCCAGTTTATGTTTTGTTTCTCTCTCTCTCTCTCTCTCTCTCTCTCTCTCTGTGCACTACAGGGATAGAGCTGATTTGAATAGGTGGCAGCATGGCTTTTCTAGGTGATACTCATGACCAGGTGAAGGCTCGTGCATCTATTGGGGTTCCCCACTTGCTAATTGCATGCAGAGCACCTATGTAGTTCTTCCAATAGCCAATGTCATGGCAACACACTCATAATTGAGTACTCCATGTGGGTGTTGGCCCTTTCCCTTACTTGTGAGGAAGACATCCTGGAGTTGTGTGAGATACTACCTCTTACAACAGGACTTGTGGTGAAAAAGCCAACTAAATGGTGGAGAAGGTTCAAGACTTAGGGGCAGAATGTGAGTATTGCTGTTATATGTTTGGAATACTGCTAATTTAACAGGGTTTGTCTGCACATGCTACTTCTTCATGGGTTTCAGTCTGACAAAGTTCTGTCTCTGCATAGCTCTCAACTGTAGGGCCATCCACATAATGGCCACAGGTTAGCCTGTTATGTTTGGTCTGTTCCCTAGACAGGTGTTGTCCTTGGCAAATCAGTAGCATACTCTGGTGATTGCATTATGTAAATGGTATAATTCACTAGTTTTTCAGATTTATATCCCTCAGAAAAGATATATTACAACAACCTTGTAACACCAGCAACTTTTGCAGTGTAGAACAGCAATATTTCAAGTATGTCCATGTAGTTGGGCCTCTGTCCACCAATTATGTCAGACTTTGTCCAGATGTCATACAGTAGGAAGTTGATAGGTATACTTGTCTATCATTATTTAGTGCTGTCATTCTTGCTGAGGAGAAAGGCTGGGAAACATGTCAAAGTCTGTACATTCAAGAGGTTGGTGTATAGAGAATGCTCTTAGATGCCCTTGTAAGATATTTTATGTGGGGGAGAGTAACACATGTTTCAAAACTAGGCTGTTAGAACATGTGAGACATATTATTGATAAGAAATATGACAGTTCTATAGCCGTACATTGTAATAAATCTCACCATGTGGACAGTAGTGGGTTCCAAGGTACTGTTTTTGGAAAAGTCTGTTCCTCAGTTTGATGAAACATTCATAAAAGGACAATTGTTATGTACAGACTCAATGTATTAATATTAACTGTAGTGCTTTATCTTGTAGGGGGTTAAATGAAGAGTGTAATTGGAGGCTATGTATTTAATTATGTAATTAGGTCTTAATTGCTTCTTGTGATTAAGGCATACATTTCTAGTAATGTTTTACTCCTTGAAGGCTTTGGCCAAGACATAAGAGTATAATAAACATGTGTCAATTACTGGCTGATTGTATTTGTCTTTGATATGTTCAGACATTTTATTTGTATTGAAAAACAACAAAAAATAAAAAAATAGGCAGGCAACAGTAATTCTTAAACTTTTATGGTTAGCGCTTCCGTCAAGTATTCTTACACTCAACTTCATCAGACATTAGTTAAAAGAATGGTAGCCATATTTAAAATCAGATTCATAGTCACATGTTCAGTCACCTCACATGACACCATGTCACCTGATACAATTCTCATTTCTATAACACATGTACCTAAAAATTGTATAAACAATTGTGTAAAAAATGTATATACACTTTCCTATTGACTTAATACTCAAATTCATATGTACATATACAAAGAATGGATCTACTTCATTTGCCCTAACTTCTGTTTGACCGACACCCATTTGCCCGACTCCATTTGACCGAAATTTCATTTGACTGACACTTTATTTGACTGACAAGTATTATTGGCAAGTAAATGGGATATGCCCCCTTCCCCACTGTAGTGCAACCCTGGAGTTAGAATAAATAGTTAAGGGGGTGGGGCACACAACCCCCCACAATGGGGGGGTGAAGCCCCCCACTTACTTTTGTTTTACTAAGCAATATTAAAGCAAAACTAAACAATATAATATGAAATTAAGTAGTTAAAAATCTTAAAGTCACCTACAGCGTCAACTATTACATGTGGTAAATGTACCATCTTGGGCTTTCCTAAGGTGGGTTGCAAATTACAGTTGGAAACAGGATTTTGAAAATTAGTATTTGCTTCTAACACCATATTAGATGTTACCTTTTGCGGCCTCAATGCTTGTTGTTGGTCTTCCACCCATTGTGTCCACTGTTTTGGGTTGCCCAATCTTGCTTCTGTCCATGGTGAAAATTTTTATAATAAGCTGCTGACCTCGCATTTGTGTTTGCAAATTTGGATAATAAGCTGCTGACCTTGCATTTGTGTTTGCCTGGGAGTGAACAGCTTCAGTTCAATTTTGAAGCCATTCACTTCTTCTTAGTTCCTGGGCATCCTGTAGGGTTATTCCTCCATTTCCCCTCACTTGTACCAACCAAGTCCTGTTGGTCTAAGCAGGAGAAGTGGTTGTTTTCTCCTATATTTGATGGTTTGTTGTCACTGTTAGCCTGGGTATTCGGAAAATTGTTATTCACTTCCGCTTGAGCATTTCATTGCTGTGAGGGGGAGGCTCCAGATAAGCCATCCCTCTTTTATACTCGTCCTCATCTTGCTTTAATTTTTTTATTTTAAAAGATTTTAGTTTCTCCATTTGCTTGTCAGTACTAGAAAAAAACTCACTGGTAATCAAATTGGTGCCGGGGGAAATCAAGTTCCGTCCTGGTAGCATTATCCACATCCTTGATCTCCTGCACTAGGGTGTCCGCCATGAACTGGTAGTGCTTAACCACAACCTCCATAAATTCGAGCCCTTGACGATTGAACAGTTTCAAGAACTCAATGTGGAAGGCTGAATTGGAAATCAGCCCTGTCGGATAACGCCAGGTACAAAGCCCTTTCAGCACCTGGTGCCACTTGATGCATTCCTTGAAATAGGAGATTTCAAGTTGTAACTTCTATAGCTTGAAAGATTTATAATCCAAAGTCTTGAGGTTGTCCACAATGCTGATGTTATTGTTGGAAAAGCTGGCACTAACATCAGCTTAGTTAAACTCATTCTGCAAACCGATGCCTGGTTGCAGCCATTCACAAAGTATTAAAGATGTTGAATAAATAAAAGTAATCGCATCTGGATTCCCAATATTCCCTTGAGGTGACAGTGAAACTGTTGAACTGGCTGGTGGGATCAAACCAGCCCGGTGCAAAGTGTTACCCTGTACTGTAACCTGCTCCCGGTTGTTAGGGAGCCGTTCGCTGTTCACAAGGACAGTCAAATCATTCACTTTTTAGTTAGGTTGTTGATAAAAAACATTAATCAACTTATTTCAGATCCTCCAGCCCCCTGGTTGTTCTCCCTTCCTAAGGGGGATGATGAACCACTGGGGATTGTTAAAGACTCACCAGTTGCCATACCCAAAAAGAAACCAGAGTAGAGTCAAACTGCAAACAAACTACTGAAAAACAACAAAAATTAGGCAGGCAACAGTAATTCTTAAACTTTCATGGTCAGCGCTTTTGTCAAGTATTCTTACACTCGACTTCATTAGACACTAGTTAAAAGAATGGTAGCCATATTTAAAACCAGATTCATAGTCACATATTCAGTCACCTCACATGATACCATGTCACCTGATACAATTCTCATTTCTATAACACATGTACCTAAAAATTGTATAAACAATTGTGTAAAAAATGTATATACACTTTCCTATTGACTTAATACTCAAATTCATATGTACATATACAAAGAATACATAAATATACATGAAAAAGCCAGCTAAAACATCCAAAAAACAATATTTGTTATTGTGTACATAAAAATTGTTACATGTCACTAATCAACCTGAATAAATTTCAGTTGAATGTCATAAATGCATGTACTTGTGCATGGGGGGGGGAGAGATTTGTCTGTGTATAACAAACACAAAGAGTGCCACAAATTATATGTCTGTTCACCTGAGTATTAGCCTTGTATTAATGTTTTAAACTCCTCAGTTTCAAGACACATGCCAAAGAGCATACATCGTTCAAACTTGGTGTCACATAGGCCCTGGTTCTAAGCTGCCAAATCAGCTCCTTCACCTCAAGTTGTAAGGCTAATGGACCACCCCTGATGTGCCAAAAGGGCTTCGTACCTGGCGTTATCTGACAGGGCTGATTTCCAATTCAGCCTTCCACATTGAGTTCTTGAAACTGTTCGATCAACAAGGGCTGTGGATGGAAGGGATTCAATGACATACCTATTGATAAAATTTGTGGACAGTTTGTTGAAAAAATATGTATCAAGGGAACCCGTTATTTGCAAGGGCTCCTGGTATTTTTTGGAAGCAATAAACAACCAGGTCTTTCACCCTGATTTTAACTTTGCCACAACTGACGTCAAAGATTTGTACACCATCATCCCACATGATGTGGGTATTGAATGGCTCGAGTTACTATTTGTAAAAAGAGGGGCACCTGCATCTGAAATCTGCCTAATAACAGAACTGTTGGACATCATTTTGTCCAACAAATTCTTTTTGCTCAACGGCCAGTTTTATTTACACAACAGTGGGGTGGCAATGGGGTCCCCATTGGGGGCAGTTTTGCTAACCTAGTAATGGCCTTTTGGGAGGACCAATTTGTGCATAACACCATAAACAGTTTTAAGGGTAAGATTCATTACTATACCAAATTTTTGGATGATTTTTTTTTGATCTTTAAGGGAGAAGAAAGTAAGTTTAAGGAATTTATGATATACTGTAACAACACGACGGATTTTCTAGTATTCACCCACTTATTTCATACTGAAAGACTAGCTTTTCTTGATGTAGAATTAAGGAAGGATAATGCCAACAAACAGTATTTAACCAAAATTCATAAGAAGGACACTTATTGTAACTCCTTCCTCCATTGCAGTAGTGCCTACCCCCAACATCAAAAAAGGTCTGTAGTAAAGGGACAACTGGTCAGGGCCACAAGAATGTGTACTACTATCATTGACTTTGAGGAGGAGTGTAGATTGTTTTTGCAAATGTTCACAAACAAAGGATACCCTGTAGACATGTTGAGCAACCTATTTTGGAAGTTAAAAATAAAAGGACAAATGGCCATTTTAAAGCCATTTTAGATAACAGCAATAAGGGAATGATTATTGATGATAGGGTACCTGTTGGAGGTGAAAGTAACCTAAGGGTTGATTATAGATATGCCTTCATTACTATGTTTAGTTCAGATGCTGAAAACATTAGACAGATTTTGCAAAAGAATTGGAATATTTTCCAAATAGACAAAAGAATTTATTAAATTTGGACCTGCACCAAATGTTGTTTACAGGAGGGGGATTAATTTGAAAAACCTTTTGGAACTGCCACCCCCAAAGATGATACATAGTCCAGGTATGTACAAATGTGAAGCCTGCTCTGATTGCAGGTTTATGCAAACAGGTAACCAATTTAACATCTTGGATGAAAAATTCGCTTGTAAGGACAGATTTAATTGCAATTTCACTATGGTTGTTTATCTCGCTTCCTGCCAGTCTTGTACGGGTTTTTACATTGGCAAGACTGAGCATAAACTAAGGGAAAGAGTGTACAAGCATATTTACCACATTAAGAAAGCCAAAACTGACAACGCTCTTGCAAAACATCTGGTAGAAAACCCTGGTCATTCCTTCACATTCAGGGTGATCGACCAAATTGAATTTGACATCAGGGGTGGTCCATTAGGCTTAAAACTTGAGGTGAAGGATCTGATTTGACAGCGTAGAATCAAGGCCTATGTGACACCAGGGTTGAATCACGTATGCTCTTTGGCATGTGTCTTGAAACTGAGGAGTTTAAAATGTTAATACAAGGCTAATACTCAGGTGAATAGACATATAATTTGGGGCACATTTTGTGTTTGTTATATACACACAAATCCCCCCCCACCTTATGCACAAGTACATGCATTTATGACATTCAACTGAAATGCATTCAGGTTGATTAGTGACATGTAACAATTTTTATGTACAAAATAACAAATATTGTTTTTTGGATGTTTTAGCTGGCTTTTTCATGTATATGTATGTATGCTTTGTATATGTAAATATGAATTTGCGTATTAAGTCCATAGGAAAGTGTATATACATTTTTTACATGATTGTTTATAGACTTTTTAGGTACATGTGTTATAGAAATGAGAATTGTATCAGGTGACATGGTGTCATGTTAGGTGACTGAACACGTGACTATGAATCTGGTTTTAAATATGGCTACCATTCTTTTAACTAGTGTCTGATGAAGTTGAGTGTAAAAATACTTGACTAAAGCGCTAACCATAAAAGTTTAAGAATTACTGTTGCCTGCCTATTTTTTTGTTGTTTTTCTGTAGTTTGTTTGCAGTTTGATTTTATTTGTTTTGCTAAGATGATGTTGTATGTCTGGCCATTGTGTATGGCCTATCAAGATTTTGTAGCAGCGTACTGTTCACTTATTTATTTGGACTGTTGGGGGGGGTGGCAGATATGAGTGTCATGGCTGCTTTTGTATCCAGCTGTGCATAGTGCCCAGTTATGGGTGGTCTAGCAGCAGCATATGTTTGTATGGGCATTTTGTGACATGTATGTATATATCGATATATATATATATATATATATATATATATATATATATATAAACACACACACACACACACACACACACACAC